>NC_056732.1:1816802790-1816980290 GCF_019279795.1 Protopterus annectens
TGGCAGCTGATGTCATTTTTACTTACCTTTGGTAATCTGGCTGATTGAGGGCTACCGGGAGCCGGATAACCCATTTGTTAGGACTGCAACAGTGAAACACGATGAACATCATGCAGTTGAGTTTTATACTGCTGATTTACATAATTTCATATTTTTATCTTTGTACTTGTCTTTGACATTGGTTGTGACTGAGAAGGTCATTGGACCACCTCATTTATCCATCCAACAAATGTAAACAAGTAAATATTGAAAGGATGTACATCATTCCACACTTGGAGACAGGTGAAATGGCTTTTAAGAGCTAAAAAGTGGAAAGGACCATAGAAAGTCAATGGACTCGGTGTCTGCATGCAGAGTGGTCAACTATTTTCCTGCCACCTTCCACGTAATGCTCATGCTGTAACTTTTCAGTTAGCCATGCAGACACCCATTCCATTTCCACTTTTTACTCTTAAAAGCCATTTCAACTGTCTCCAAGTGTGGAATAATGCAATGTACATTCTTTTCTATATTCTGCTATGAATTAAACTAGATTCCAGGTTTAGTTCTTGGCTCTGGACATCTGAAGTGGGTTTAGGACACCTACTCTATTCCCCAACCTACCAAGTAGTTTTCTAGATGCAACAACATTTCTGTCTTAATCCAGAACATTCTCCTCTTGGAAAAATTAATGAAATCTCTTTAGATTCATACTCCTGTTATATTAGCCTCTTACCTACTGACGTTGCACTATGCTGCTGTCTGCTCATAGTTTAAGGTTCTTATCTTATTCTGGCATTTGCATGTTTTATAACTCTGTGTCCAAGTACCTTCTCTCATAACCCAAAACCTGCTGAACTGTAATATACTGCCACAGCTTGGTGTTTTCTTTTTCTTTGAGAAGACATTAACAAATAGTTAGTGGCGGAGTATCTTATAAGTTCATAGGTGCATACTAGGCTAACTGTCCTGAAGGACCATTTTAAGCCTAGCCAATAGCCCAAGGTGAGGTTATTCTTATTATTCATGCCCACTGGTGACTGCTGATAACCTGATTCATTTTACAGATATTTTTTACAACTGTGATTATAGCCAACTCTGTATTGAAGCTAAGAGCACCTGGCCAAATGACTTTTCCTTATGTTTGCTTAATATTAAGAATTACTAATGCAATCTGCACAGTTTCCAGGTAGTTTCAGTCACCTTGCTTTGAATTTAAATTAGGTTTTGTGTGTGTGTGTGTGTGTGTGTGTGTGTGTGTGTGTGTGTGTGCGTGTGTGTTTTATTTTTTTCTGACAGCAGAAAAGTAAATAGACTAGGTATAGACTTGCGCTTACTATGGAGGTAAAATTCTAGTGTGCTTACTATTAGTTGGTGTGCTCTACTAAACTTTCTCTTGCGGTTTTCCAATGTTATTAGTAAGGCCATATCTTGCCTTTTTCCATTATTATTAAAAAGGATGCAAATTGTAAACATCTTAAACCATTTTTCACTCTGCTAATGAAGCTTAGACCACCTTGGCTAAGTAAAATGTATCTGATTTTGCATAATATTGAATCTATTGATAACTAAAATCATCTGGAAACAGTGCAGGCTGTGATTTTGCTTTGAATTTAAATTATGAATTTCTCTTCTGATGACAGAAGAGAAAAATATACTAGTCGTAGGCTTGTATTTGCTATTGGAGTGAAGTTCTGGTTGTGTTGCTACTGTTAGTGTATTCCCTTGCTGTTTTCCATTCTTATAAATAAGGCATTTTAGCATGCTGCCTCACTTACTGCCATGTCACTGCAAATTCTGCTGTACAGATGCAGCCATCTTGACCTACATTGCTACTTATTTATCCCCCTTTTCTCCCAGACCTTGTTTAGTCACCATTACTAGTGGAACAAGACCAAAACACTAAAGGTGGAGGAGTGTCCATATTCATCAAGGATATTCACACCTCCAGGCTAGTTGCCCAACACAATGCATCTGAAATTCTCCAGGTGCAACTAACACTAGGTAAGACTGCAATCCAAATTGTAGCTTGCTACAGATCCCCCACCATGCCACAAGATTCTCACTACACCTTTCTAAACATACTGGAAAATATTAAGATACAACCAAACACCCTAATACTGGGTGATTTCAACTACCCTGCTATTAATTGGGAAAACTACTCGGGTACCAACTCTTTTTCCCAACGGTTCTTGGAATTCATAAATTCCAATGCCCTGGATCAACTAATCCCTTGTCCCACCAAGGGAGCCAATATCCAAGACCTGGTCATTACCAACATGGGATATAGATGCTCCACACCAGTGGTCACCCCCTCATTGGTCGGGTCTGACCATAAGCAAATCACGTTTGACATCCACATGCCACCCCCATACCCCAGTAAGGAAACCTCCTTAAAAAACTTCTCCAAAGCCAACTTCATGCTACTGAAGTCAGAAGTGACAAACTTCACAACACCCACGCAGACGGGATCTGGAAGTTCGACTGCAGAATCCTACACTAAGGCACAGTATGAGTACATCCACTTGTGCATGAATCGTGCCATCCCAAATAGAACCAAGATGCTCTTTTCCAAAAAAAGGAAGCCAATCTGGTAGTCCCCTGCTATAAACAAACTATACAACAGAAGGAAGAAACTGTTGCAGAAAAAAGGAAAATCCCAGGATGCAAAAAACTCCCTCACCAGCCTCAGTAAGAAGGTGAGATCCCTCATAAAATCCTCAAAAGCTAGTTACGAAAATAAAATTGCCAAAGATTCCAAACACAACCACAAGGCATTCTATAGTTATGTCAAGAATCTAAATGGCAATGCTCAGATCTGCTCTGAGCTACAACAGAATGGCATTAAATATACTGATCCCGAGGATATTGCCAATATCCTGGCAGATCGATTTAGTGCCAACTTCACCCCCCTCTCACCCCCTCAAGGGCCCATCTCAATACCAAAAGATTGCCAAATTCCGATAATCACGGCCACACAGGTAGAAACCGCACTCTCCAAAGCTAAGAATACAGCATCCATGGGACCAGATGACATCCCAGGCTGTGTACTACATGAACTACAAAATGAACTGGCACCTCACCTAAGTGTCATGTTTAATCATAGCCTCACCTCAGGCTTCGTGCCCTCTGAGTGGCGCACAGCTACAGTTATCCCACTCCACAAGGCAGGATCCACCTTGGATCCCGGGAACTACCATCCCATCAGTCTGACAAGCCTGATCTGCAAGGGCATGGAATGCATTATCACGGAACTTATAAACAAAGACATTGGCAACCTTCAAACACTGGACCCCACCCAGTTTAGGTTTGTGAATTGCCGATCTTGTCTCCTCAATCTGATTGACTTTTTCGAATCAGTCTCCAGAGCAGTGGATGAGGGTAAGGTGGTCCACACAGCCTATCTGGACCTCGCCAAGGCCTTCGACACCATCACCACTCTGGAATCATAGATAAACTTACTAAGCTGGGCATAAATCCCTATGTCACTCGATGGGCTGCCAACTGGCTTACTGACAGAACCCAGACTATAAAAGTAGCCGACTCCAAATCTAGCTCCAGACAAGTGACAAGTGGAGTACCTCAGGGTTCAGTCCTGGGACCACTCTTGATTGGCATCTACTTCTCTGAAGTACAGGCCAACACTAAGGGACTCTGGCTAACAAGGTTTGCAGATGACTACAAACTGGGAGCCATTATTGAATCCCCAAATTATGTGGATATTCTACAAAAAGGCCTTACAGAAACAGATGCCTGGTGCCAGAGCCATGGGCTCAAGCTTAATGCCAAGAAATGTATAGTTATCCCCTTTGGAAAAAAACATGTACCCATGAATTACCACATAGGTGGCAGGACGCTAAACATCAAAAGTGTGATGAGAGACTTAGGGACACAGGTGGACAGTGGTCTCACTTTCAATAACCACATTACCACAACAGTCAGGAAATCTTTCTATGTGGCACACCTCATCACTAAGGGCTTTTCATCCAAAAAAAAAGGAGGTCATTGTCCCACTGTACTCATCCCTCATTAGACCCATTATAGAGTATAATGCCCCGTTTGGTATGTACCTCACAAGACATCTGCAACAGCTGGAAAGGCCACAGAAATACCTCACTAAAAGAATCACAGGCCTAAGCAGATGCCATATGCTGACCATCTAAAAAATCTCCTGCTATACTCTGTGGCATATCGTCTACTCAGAGGCGATCTCTGCTTAACATACAAGGCCATGTCAAACCCTGAGCTGTTGGACATGCTCCACTTAAAGAAATCCCAATCCCTCAGAGCCACACGCTCCAGGGATCTAAACCTTGTCATCACAATGAACAAAACATGGTGGAGAGATAATTTCCTGACCCAGAGACTCCCCATAGTCTGGAATAGGCTGCCCATACATGTCAAGCAGAGCGCCTCATTGGCCCTCTTCAAAAGGAACCTTTATGATTGGATGGGAGATAGGAAATTCACCCCAGGGATCATGTCAGTCGCCCTGCTAGACAGGGGCCCAGAGAAGTAAATATTGTGGGAAGAAATATCCAGGGAATTGTTATGGCTAGGCTTGTATAGGCCCTAGGGCCGATAGCCTAGTACCAACGTATGAACATACAAGTGCAACAGCTGCTTTTCTCTGATTCACAAGCCACAGTATGCACTTAAGCTAGTGTGTAGTCTAACAAGCAGCATGTGGCTGCTCTATGCTGATTAGTTACAGCTGCCATCTTAGCCAATAAGAACCCATTATTTGGACAGAGCATCACAAGCCATGACTGCTCCATAAATCTAATCTTTTTTACTTTTTACTTTTGTTAACAGCTTACAGTGTGCTTTTTAAATGAACTCATTTAGCTACACGTTGTTATTCTGCGTTAGTCACTGCATCCCTCCATCCGATAACCCACAGAGTTACGGTAGTTTATTCTGTGTACTTATTTATTTATTTATTGCATTTGTTTACCAGGAAAATCCACTGGGCCTAGGTGAGCCCATTTTCAGTGGAGGCCTAGGGAGAAAAACTCCACATAAAAATTCACATTACAGAATACAAATATCAAATATAGACTTTTTTACAGTGTACTTTAACTAAATTCACTGAATTACTAGATAAAAATGGAAGGTGACTCCACTTGTCCCCCTTATCTTACCAGCACTTGGTACCCTCAGGCAGTGCAGTAACTAGCACTGAGCAGCACTCCATCCAAGGAAGATGCCATGATAGCTAAAAATAATCGACTTCAATAACTGGCAAAGTTTTTCATGTCATTCAAAGGGGGTCCCGTTACTGTCAGCATGGGAGGATATGATCGACAGGCCACTCTGCTTCACCAGGGATGGCCTGCATCTGTTCCCTCTAGTGTTTTGATTACTGGCAAAGACATTCTCCATACCCGTAGTGCCTTTTTTAGGCAGTGGCATCTTGATAAACCTACCAACAGAATGAAAGAAGCAAAGTAAAATATAATGGTGTTACTGATCAATGCTAGGAGCCTGAACAAGAAACCCCACACCCTAAAAGCCCTTCTCACCCTGAAAGACACTGATGTCAGTGTAGTGACTGACACAGGGTTTAAAATAGCAGAAAGCACTCCGGTTGGGCAAGGATATAACTCCTTTCACACATTTACACCAGCTACTGCAGAAGAAGGGAAAAAAGGTGGAGGTGTCTCAATCTACATCCAGAAGAGACTCACATCACAGCTGGTAAAGGAGCATGATGCACCTCAGTCCAAATAGCCAAACAGGTCCCGTACCATATGCTGGCTAGCTACACAACTCACTCTATGACAAAAGAAAGCCACAATTCTTATCTACAGAAGCTAGAATCACTCAGTATTAAACCAATACCATCTTCCTAGATAATCTAAACTGTCCAGCTACACACTGGGAAACCTACACCACCACTACTGCATAAGCAAAGAAATTCTTGGACTTTGTCAATGCAAATGCCCAGGAATAATTTGTCAGAGTACCCACTAGGGGGAACATCTTGGATCTTGTCCTTACTCCTGTGGGAGCATCCTGCACCATCCCTTGCATATCTTGATCACTTGTTAGGTCTGTCCATAAAGCAGTCTCATTCAAAACAATGATGCCACGGTACCTTTAGAAATGTTATAAGACAAAACTACCTGCTCCTAAGTGATACATTGGCAAGCTTCAAATCCCCACCAAACCCAGTTAACTCCACTGAATATGCAGAAATGCACACCACCACACTATACCAGCATGTAAACTGCTGCAGACATGCAGATGTACACCACAGGAGTAAAGGGAGGGGTAAACCCCAGAAACAAACCCACATGGTGGAACCATAATATCAACAAACTTTATAATAAAAGAATAATAATTTTGACCAAAAGGAAGAGGAGTAATTCCCAGACTGTTAGACCCCTTGTCACTGAAATAAACAAACAGCTCAGGAGATTAATAAAGTCCAACCGATGCCAGGTTTGTGGCTAAAACAGCTACCTGAGTCAAAGACAATCACAAGGTATTTTCAGTTACATTCTTAATCTCAAAAGCAGAACACAGCAATGCACTGAGCTGACTGTGAATGATGTACCTACACAGAGGCTGAAGATACAGTGGGCCTACTGGCCAATAAATTTAGCTCTGACTTTACCCCTCTCTCTCCTCCTCCTGTTCCTCAATATATATATATATATATATATATATATATATATATATATATATATATATATATATATATATATATATATATATATATATATATATATATATATATATATATATATATATATATACACACACATATATAATAAAATAAAATACAGATATACCGGAAACTGGCACACCTCCATCTAAAACACATGACAAGTCCAAAAATGCTATCAAAAGCTGAAAATACTGCATCAATGGGTCTTGCCAATATCCCTGGAGGCAACGTAAATAGTATGAAGCACAGTTTAGCCACACTGATAACAACACTGTTCAATCTCAGCCTCCATTTTGTACCAAGTTAATAGAGAACAGCTACAGTCATTCCCCTGCATAAGAGAGAACTTTACAAAACCCAGGCAAATTACATACCCATAAGTCTGACTAGCCTCATATGCAAAGTCATGGAAAGACTTATCATGGAACTAAATCAAGACATAGGGAACCTCCAAACACTTGACTCCTCTCAGAATCAATTAGTCAAGAGCAGGGTATGCTTACTCAACCTGGTAGATTTTTTGAAAAAGGTCACCAAAGTAATGGATGAACGCAAAGCAATGCACACCATGTACCTCAACCTGGCCAAAGACGTTAACACAACACCTCACTCCGGCACAGTAGAAAAGTTAAATAAACCGGGAAAAACCCTTATGTCACCAGATGGATTGCCAGCTAGCTCACGGATAAGATGCTGATAATCAAAACTGGGGAAGTTGCCTCCACAAACAGACCAGTCACCAGTGCAGTACCCCAGGATTCTGTGCTGGGACCTCTCCTGTTTGGCATCTCCTTTTCTGAAGTAAAAGCCAATACCAAAGGGCTCTGCCTGGCTAAGTCTGCAGATGACCGCAGTCATTTATTACCCAAATGACTTAGCTATCCTGCAGAAACATTTGTCTCAAATAAATAACTGCTGCCAAAATCATGGACTGAAACTAAATGCCAATAAAATTCATTACTGTATCCCTTGGGAAGTCATATACCCCAAGGAACTACAACATCAACAATTCGCCCCCAAGATTTGACCCATTTGTTCAGGATTTGGAAGCTTTTATGGAGAGTGACCTATCTATTGATCAACATGCAAAGAATGTAAGAAAATCCTCTATACTGCACAGCTTGTAAACAAAGGGACTGTGTCCCAACCTATAGGTATGTCACTGCTCCCCTTTACTCACCCCTCATTAGGCCAGTTATTGAATATAATGGCCCCTTTGGCATGCATTTCTCCAAATACATACAACAACAGGACTGCCTTCAGAGCTACTTTACCAAAAAAGAAACAAACATATACAACATGTCCTACATGGACTGACTCAAAGCACTATCACCATACTCAGTATCCTAGAGATGGCTAAGAGATGACCTGTGTCTGGCATACAAGACATTCTCTGATACAATACTGACAAGTTTATTGCACATCAGTAAGTCAAATGGCATCATAAATACTTGGTCTAGGGATCTAAACCTCTTCTGCAATATCAGCAGAACAGTTTAGAGGGACAGGTAGATCTCACAGAGGAGACCACTGCTATTTAACAGACTCCCCATCCACATAAAACAAAGTTCATTCCTGACCATATTCTACAGCTACTTAGATATAGGGATGTAAAACAGAAAATTATGGTGTGATCTCAGTTATTCTCATTAGGGTAATATATAACAAGTTTACAGTCTATAATCAAATGGAATAGGTTATTTCAAACACAAAAAGGAAACTGGATAGACTTAAAATGGCCCGCAAGGGCACCTAGCCTAGTACTTAACTATGCACCTATAATTCCCATGGTGGTGACCTACAAACCTATAATTCCCAGGGTGGTGACTTATGAACCTATAATTCCCGGAGTGGTGACTTGTGAACCTATAATTCGTGGGGTGGTGATAGGACCTCCCTTTTGAAGTGTGATTGGCACTGGAGTGCTCCAAATGTCAGGGAAAAAGCCTGTAGCTAAACATGCGTTAAACAGTACAAGGAGTGGTGTAGTCTGTGCACGCTTAGTAATGTTTATAAAACAACCACATATATTGTCAAGCAACATGCAGGAAGTATATTTTGTCTTAGAAAACACCTTCAGTGCATGTTCCTTTGAGATAATAGGATGTTTAAGGGATTAAGGATATGTGGCTTTGGAATGAAGTCTCTCAGGTAAAATTAGCACTCAATTTGTTTGCAGGTATATTGAAAATGTTTTTAGGGTCCTAAGAGGTGGTACCATTTTTAAGAAGTTTACAGAAACATTAGGGATTATTCCTTATTTATTTTTATTTATTTATTTATTTTACATTTGATGACCAGGAATATCCAACTGAGCTAAGTAGCCCTTTTTCAGCGGAGGCCAGAGGAGAAAAGCTCCAAGAGAGATTACATGAGTCACATACAAAGTAATAATACATAGACAAGTCACAAAAGGTGTACATAATGCAAGACTCATAAAACCTTATTACAATGAAGCTAATAAAGTAATAAAAACATATTTATATGTGATTAAATCTGGAGGGTGCTGATATAAGAAGTAGAATACAGTTGTCAGGAGGGATAGGAGATGGAGCTAGGACAGAGTTAGGAGCTAGAGGAGACAGGTTTATGGGGGATGGTTACACTGACATATCCATTTAGTTTGTATGTATTGTTTCGTGGCTCTTTTGAATTGTTTTTGTTGTTGAAGGGTCCTGATTCCTAGTGGTAGATTATTCCAAGTCTTAGCAGCGTTAAAACTGTAGAGATTTTGCCCTGTTTTAGTTCTAGGTTTATGAATTTGTAATAGTCCTTGGCTGGAACTATGGAGAGATCTTGTTGGGGTGCAGTAAGAGATTAGAGAACAGAGAGTTGGACAATAAGAGGGTTTCTAGAGAATTAAATGAATGATCTGAGTCTGAGTTAGTAGGAGAAGGTTGGGTAGTTCAAGCCAGTGTAGTTCTTTCAAGGAGAGACAGTGATGGGACTTATATATATTCTGTACAGCAAATCTGGCAATCTTGAAATAAGTTGTTTATAGTTTGGCTAATAGTCCAGTGTTGAGGTTAGTTAGAATTTGAGAACTATAGAATAAGGTGGGTAAAAGGTAAGAGTTAGACAGGGTTAACTTAGCTTCCTTATTAAGAAATATCTTGTTACGGTACAGTAACCCCAGCTTCTGATGTGTTTTCTTAATGCAATTGTTGATATGTAAATCAAACTTTAAGTGGTCATCAAGGATGACGCCTAGTAATTTTGTGCTATTGTCTACCTGTATGGGGGTATTATTTAGAGACCATATAGTAAAGGATGATTTGATGTGGTGAAGGTTTTTTGGAAGAAAGAGTATCAGGTTAGTCTTGTTTGGATTGAGAATAAGTTGGTTGTTGGATAGCCAGTTTTCTACTGAGTTAAGGGAAGTTTGAGTACTTGATGTAAGTTGAGTTACAGAGTCAGAGACTGAGATAACTGTAGAATCACCTGCATACTGTACAATAGATGAGTCAGGAGAGGAAGAGGAGAGAACATTGGTAGAGATATTGAAAAGTAGTGAACCAAGGATGGAACCTTGTGGAACACCTGTTTTAATGGTGAGCAAGGGGGAGTGAGCTGAATGCCATTTTACTGACTGGTAGCAATCAGAGAGGTAACTTTTAAACTAGGATACAGTAGCAGGTGAGAAATTAAGGTTTATGAGTTTCTGCAGAAGGAGAGTATGCAGGACTGTGTCAAAAGCCTTTGAGAGGTCTAAGAACAGACAGGAGATAAGTTTATTGTTGCCTCTGGCAAGTGATACAGTATTAAGGAAAGAGAGGAGGGCTGCAGTGGTGCTATGGCTGGGATGAAAACCATGTTGAGTAGATGTGAGTAGATTCTCTAGAAGTAGCTACTGCATTGTTTGTTTGTGTATACATTTTTCTAGACGTTTGGAGAGAGGTACGATTATAGCAATAGGTCTAAAGTTGAATGTATCTGTCGAGTTACCTCCTTTATGTATAGGAAGGGTATAGAATTGTTTCCAGATCATAGGAACAGTTGATTCTGAGATGGAATGATTAATTAGTATAGAAACTGGAAGAGCAAGGGGATCATCAGCGATCTGTAGGAAAGAAGAAGGGATATTGTCAGCAGATGTGGAGCATGGTTTTAATTTGGATAACAGTGTTTTGATAGAGTTGGTGGAAACTGGTTTTAAGGAAAAAGAATTTATGGAGCTGTTTTTTGGTGGTGGTTCTGTGACATACATATTGTTATTATGGATCGCTTGGTTGGGGATGGGGTTAATCAGTTTTGCTATTGTATCAATAAAGAGTTAAAGATTGCAGCAGTTTCCTCGTGTTTTGTGAGGACATGGATGTGGAGAGGTTGGGGAGACTGGGTGCAATATTTGGTTAACTGAGTTCCAGAACTTGCTGGGATTTGATTTAAAGGTGGAGGGTGCATTAAAATAGAAGTTTTTCTTGTCTGTATTTATTTGTATTTTGGACAAATTTCTTAATTGTTTATACTTTTGCAAGTCTGGTTGGAGTTTGTTTTTTGTCCAGGTTTTCCATGCCTTATCCCTATTTTTTAGTAATGCCCATGTATTTTTAGTTAACCAAGGAGCTGGGTTTGATTTAATACAAACTATTTGGAGAGGTGCAAGGGAAATGAGAATATTTAGGAATGCTGAGTTAAAAAACTGAACCGCCTCATCTAAGGGAAGATGTTGTAAGGGTGTCCATTTTACTTCAGAGACGAAAGATCTGAAGAGTACAGGGTCAAAGTTTGTTGGTTTGTGGCATTTTATGGACCTATGGGGTTTATGATATTGGGGTGTGTATCTGAGAACTTTTATAGAACAGTGATCACTTAGGGAGTTTGAGAGGGTTTCAGGGTTGTGACATTTGGAAGGGTGAGAGACTAGTATCCAGTGAATGAGACTAGTGGTCGAATGACAGTTATTGGTATGGGTGGG
The DNA here is from genome assembly GCF_019279795.1 of Protopterus annectens. NCBI lineage: Eukaryota > Metazoa > Chordata > Ceratodontiformes > Protopteridae > Protopterus > Protopterus annectens. The sequence goes on from NC_056732.1 coordinate 1,816,814,364, forward strand.
ATCAGTGATTAAGATAGTAAATCCATAGAGATTTATGTGTGAGGATGGGTTAGGAGAGCAGAGAGATAACCAGTTTATGTTGATGTCTCCAAGTATAATAGTTTCATTGGAAATATTGTTGGAGATATAGGCAAGTATGTTTTTTAGTAGGGGAATGTTGTTTCCTGGAGGTATGTAAATTGCCACTATAGTAATGGTGGAGTATTCATTTAGTCTTAGATTTACTGATAAGAGTTCGGCGTGGGGGGAAAGCTGAAAAACGTGATTTAGTGTTTGAAGTAGTTAGGAGGTTCTTATGTACTATAGCAATGCTACCTCCTTTCTTCTTTTGTCTGTCTAGGTGATGTACACTATAGACGGAGGGACGAAAGTCTCTATCAAGGTGTTGGGATTTTACCCAAGTTTCGGTAAGTACTAGGATATCAGGAGTATGATGGGAGATCCAAGCATGTAGTTCACTTACTTTGTTTAAAATGCTTCTAGTATTCATACAGTAGGAGATGTGTTTGTTTGGAGGAGGATTGGAGTTAAAGTTTGAGAGGTTAGGTGTATGGGGTTTGGGGCCAGGATTAGGATGAATGTCACCAGCTAGGAGAATGTTACAGTTACAGTAGATGAATTTGAGTTTGTGATAAGTAAGTATGTAGGGCTTAGGTTTTGATCTAGATAATGTGGTGTTTTGGGGAGGTATTTGGACCTTAGACTTGGGAATGTTTGAAGTCAAGATAGATTATGAAATACAGTAGGATAGATGATTGCTTAGGGAATTACTACTGTCTGGATTTGTGGGGGAGGGGTGTAAGTGTATAAGAGTGTAAGTGGTTGTAGGGTGATGTGAGTATTAAAAGAAGGGATAGAGGGGGTAGAAGTAGAAATGAGAAGGTTGAAAAACATTGACTAGACATTTTAGTGGAGTAGTATCTGGTGATATTTGATGATAGAGTAGTATTAGTGTAATAGGTGATAGAGTACAAATTATGTAAGGTAAGTGGGGGAGGGGGTGAAGTATGATAGGTGAGACCTACTGAGTAAGAGAGGAAGTAGTCAGAAATGCTGGGGAGGAAGAGGTTTGGTTTTGAAGTAGGGTGGGACTAGGTGGTTAACTATAAAGGAGGTGATATCGGGGTGGGTGAGAATGGGGGAGGGGGAGTGAAGTGAGCCCGAGTGGAGCAAGGGCGAATGGAGCGGGGCTACACCTGAGGCAGGAGAAGTAGCAAATCATTACACAATACAAGCTAGGTGAGGGAAGGTCTCAGAGGAAGGGTAAGAATGGGGGTTTGAACACTAAGATACTAGGTAAGGAGTGTGAGGTATGGAGGAGGAGAAGAAAAGAAAAACTAGTGTGGGAAGTCAGAAGGCTTAATTCACAATAGCAGTGGTTTGGGGAGGGCAGGGGGTACTTATTTATGAGCTAGGGATATTCTATTCACGGTAGAGTGTTCGACTTCGGTCTTTCACTGTATAAAACTGTACTGTCCTTTACTTTTGTAGTAACAATGTCATTAGTTAAACAAAAGGTGTAGAGAGCATAATTATTTGCAACGACTATATCAATTTACAGTAGAAGAACTGCATACTTTACTGCTGTAGGGCAATGCTTCCAATCAATATCGCATTACTGGAGGGTCTCTTGTTGGGAACTGCATTTTTTTTAGGCTCAGCAGGAATGGGCAGAGTGCTACAAGATGAAAACAGACAAAGCACAAGTAAGAGGCAGTTAGTGTCAGCGTTCTATACTACAGAGCAAACATTGCTGTGCTATACTTTTTAAACTTAGCTGAATAAGGATTATTAATTGCCTTTAGCTTCAGTGAGATATACCCGTGCCTCCAAATCATTTTGTTGATGTTTCAGAAGAGGTTTTGATCCCTAGACTGAGTATTTCTTATGCCATTTGCCTTACGTTTGTGCAGTATATTTATTAGTAATGGGTTGGAGGATGCCTTGTGTGCCAAACACAGACCACCTCTTAGCATTCTGCACGACACAGGGTATAGCGATGGGGTTTTGAGTCAGTCCATGTAAGACATGCTGTTTAGGCCTTTTTATTCTTTTAGCAAGATATTTCTGTGGGTGTTCCAGTTGTTCCATGTGTCTGGACAGATACATACCAAAGAGGGCATATATTAAAATATTTCTCCGAATGAGGGCTGAATAAAGTGGGACAATGACATCCCTAGATGTAGACACAATCCATTTGTTTACAAGTTGTAATAACGATGAGGGTGTTTATAATCATCAGAGGAAACTTTAATACCCATCATGCACTGCACTGTGACAAGATGTTGCAACTCAGATACTTCAGAAGTGATTGTACTGCGATGCATGTGACACAGATGGTTAGACAGCAATTAAGCTGATCTGTGAGTCACAGGAATTTCAAGGTAATTGACTCTCACGACCATTTACTTCTTGCCAGTACCCACCATTAGGCCATATACACTTTCTATAGGAGGGCTGAGTTCGTCAAGTTTGGGGTGAGTTTTTGGGTGCCCATCCAGCCATCTTCGTTCCACATGAAAGATAGTGTATCACACTGCTTAATATGCAGGGGTGGTCTGTTCTAGAGGTGGGGGAGGTGCCGTAAGAGTCTTTCACTCCATCGCATTTTATTTATTTGCCAGCGAAGATTTCTCTCCTGCTCTTGCTTTTTGTGAACTTTTAGATTTGGAGGTACAAGGCAATGTACAGATTTCCTTTCAATAGTCGGTAAGGTGCTGAATAAAGGGGCAGTGATTCACATGGTAGCTCTGGGTCTTTAAGTTCATGGTTGTCTTTGTTGTGAACCTTTTGGTCATTCTAGTTGTTTGACATCTATAGTGAGGTACATTCCCAAACAGGATCTTTCACTAAATAACTAGCCTAATCAATGCCATCAGTAAAATAACAATGTCCTCTTTAGATCTGTGATATTCTCTTGGTAATTATCTGCACTAAACAGAAGGATTTTCTGACTCCTACTGTCACATGATGACCAAAAGTGAGAGAATTGTCAACTCATAATCAAATGTCCCTAACTGCATTTTCACTTTGAAGTGGGGTATGGTCTATGCAGTATGGTGAAAGGGGGATTCTACCAGATGTGACAATATTGCAGCTTTTTCATTTACTTTGAGAACATTTTCAGTACACATCAGTTATTTGTGGGTGTTATGTTCTTGCTGAAATTTGTTTTAACATTTGTTTACCAGAAAAGTCTGACAGGGACAGAGCCCATTTTCAGTGGAGGCCCAGGGAGAAAAGCTTCAGAAACATGTCTTTGGAAAGTGGAAGAAAACCGGAGCACCAAGACAAAACCCAAGTGAATGCAGGGAGGACATGCAGACTCTGCACAAAAGACACCCAAGCTGAGAATCGAACTAAAGAACCTCTTCTTGTGAGGTGACAATTGCAACCTCTGCATCACTGCATTACTTAGGTATTAGAGTGGGACTTGACAGTAACTCCCAATTTCTAGTGCTCTGCAAACCTAGCAAGAGGTCTTGGTTTCCAGTATGGAGATCAGAAAAGTAAACGCTGAAATGGAGAGTCCCAACACTGAGCCCTGGGTACACCATAGGTTCATAGATTAGGTTCATAGATTACTACTAGGCTAACTGCCCTTGTGGGTCATTTTAAGCCTTGCCAACTACCCCATGTTAGAATCAAACCCTGCACCTTGTGTTTGCAAGGTAAACACCTTAACCGTTATGCCAACCTCCCACCCCACCACTGATTATTTTTATAAATTCTGATGAGGTGCCTACCACTCGTACTACGCAGGTTTTGTTTTTTATCCAGTTTGCTAGCATCTGACTACATAAGGATCTATTTTTAAAGTGATCAGCTTAATATGCCAGCATGAGGCATGGTGTCAAACGCCTTGGCCTGGTCAAGATGCACCATATGAACAGCATGACAGCTGTTGACAGCCTATGTAGTCCTCTCAAAGAATTTAACCAGGCTGATTAGGCAGGGCCTTCCTTTTACAAGGCCAAAATGCTGTGGCTTAAGTCTAATGAGATTTTTGATGTCGTAGTTTACAAGGCAGCTTATAATATGTACCATGGATTTGCAGATGAGAATTATAAGGACAATGAACTTTAATCATAAACAGGACAGAGATAATCAAAAAACGGGGGAAGTTACCTCCACAAAGAAACCAGTCCCAATAAAGTTCCCCAGGGCTCTATATTGAGATTTCTCCTGTTTGGCAACTATTTTTCTGAAGTAAAAGCCAATACCAAAGGGTTCTGGCTAACTAAGACTGCAGCAGATGACTGCATGTTAGGAGCAGTCATTCAATCCCCAAATGACTTAGCTCAACTGCATCCAACAATATGACAGAACATAAACATTTCTAGCTGTGCTACAAGCTGCATAACACATCTTCTTTTCCTCAGTGTCTTCCAGTAATTGTCCTTTCTGCTCAGGCATTTCCCATTTCATAAAGCTCTGGCATTCATTGCCACACCACACTCTTCTGTGATTCTTATCCCCAGCCTTCAGTACCACACCATGTTCTGCAGTACAGCTCACCCCAGCCTTCAGTACCACACCATGTTCTGTAGAACTACTCACTCCCAGCCTTCAGTACCACACCATCTTCTGTAGTACTGCTCACCCCCAGCCTTCAGTACCACACCATGTTCTGCAGTACTGCTCATCCCCAGCCTTCAGTACCACACCACGTTCCGCAGTACTGCTCGTCCCCAGCCTTCAGTACCACACCATGTTCTGTAGTACTGCTCATCCCCAGCCTTCAGTATCACACCATGTTCTGTAATACTGCTCACCCCTAGCCTTCAGTACCACACCATGTTCTGTGGTACAGCTGACCCCTAGCCTTCAGTACCACACCATGTTCTGTAGTACTGCTCACCCCAGCCTTCAGTACCACACCATGTTCTGCAGTATTGTTCACCCACAGCCTTCAGTACCACATGTTCTGCAGTACAGCTCACCCCCTGCCCTCAGTACCACACCATGTTCTGTAGTACTGCTCACACCCAGCCTTCAGTACCACAGCACATTCTACAGTACTGCTCACTCCCAGCCTTCAGTACCACACCATGTTCTGCAGTACTACTCACCCCAACCTTCAGTACCACACCATTTTCTGTAGTACTGCTCACCCACAGCCTTCAGTCCCGCATCATGTTCTGCAGTACTGCTCAATTCCAGCCTTCCGGTACCACACCATATTCTGTAGTACTGCTCACCTCCAGCCTTCAGTACCACACCATGTTCTGCAGTACTGCTCACTCCCAGCCTTCAGTACCACACCATGTTCTGCAGTACTGTTCACTCTCAGCCTTCAGTACCACACCATGTTCTGTAGTGCTGCTCACTGCCAGCCTTCAGTACTACACCATGTTCTGCAGTATTGCTCAACCCACCAGCCTTCAGTACCACAACATGTTCTGTAGTACTACTCACCCCCAGCCTTCCGTACCACACCATGTTATGTAGTATTGCTCACCCCCCAGCCTTCAGTACCACACCATGTTCTGTAGGGCTCTCACCCCAGCCTTCAGTATAAACCATGTTCTGCAGTACTGCTCACCCACAGCCTTCAGTAACACGCCATGTTCTGTAGTACTGCTCACCCCTAGCCTTCAGTACCACTATGTTCTGTAATACTGTTTATACCCAGCCTTCAGTACCACACCATGTTCTGCAGTACATTTCACCCCCAGCCTTAAGTACCACACCATGTTCTGTAGTACTGCCCAACCCAACCTTCAGTACCACACCATGTTCTGAAGCACTGCATATCCCCAGCCCTCAGTAACACACCATGCTCTGTACTACTGCTCACCCCTAGCCTCCAGTACCACACCATGTTCTGCAGTACTGCTCACCCCCAATCTTCAGTACCACACCATGTTCTGTAGTATTGCTCACCCTCAGCCTTCAGTACCACATCATGTTCTGCAGCACTGCTCACCCCCAGCTTTCAGTACCACACCATATTCTGTAGTACTGTTCACCCCAGACTTCAGTACCACACCATGTTCTGCAGTACTGCTCACCCCCTGCCTTCAGTAACACAGAATGTTCTGCAGTACCGCACACCCCAGCCTTCAGTACCACACCATGTTCTGTAGTACTGCTCACCATACAGCCTTCGGTACCACACCATGATCTGCAGTACTGCTCACCCCTAGCTTTCAGTATCACACCATGTTATCTAAGTACTGCTCACCCCAGCCTTCAATACCACACCATGTTCTGCAGTACTGCTCACCCTCCAGCCTTCAGTACTACACCATGTTCTATAGTATTGATCACCCCCAGCCTTCAGTTCCACACCATGTTCTGTAGAACTGCTCATCCCCAGCCTTCAGTATCACACCACCTTCTGTAGTACTGCTCACTGATAGTCTTCAGTACCATGCCATGTTCTGCAGTACTGCTCATCCTTAGCCTTCAGTACCTCACCATGTTCTGTAGTACTGTTCACTCCCAGCCTTCAGTACCACACCATTTTCTGTAGTACTGCTCATCCCCAGCCTTCAGTACCACACCATGTTCTGTTGTACTGCTCACCCATAGCCTTCAGTACCACACCATTTTGTGTTAGTACTGCTGACCCCAGCCTTCAATACCACACCATGTTCTGCAGTACTGCTCACCCCCACCCTTCAGTACCACACCATGTTCTGAAAGTACTGCTCAACCCCAGCCTTCAGTACCAAACCATGTTCTTCAGTACTGTTCACCCTCAGCCTTCAGTACCACACCATGTTCTGCAGTACTGTTCACCCTCAGCCTTCAGTACCACATGTTCTGCAGTACTGCTCACCCCTGCCCTCAGTACCACACCATATTCTGCATTACTGCTCACCTCCAGCCTTCAGTACCACACCATGTTCTGTAGTACCGCTCACCCCCATTTTTCAGTACAACACCATGTTCTGAAATACTGCTCATCCCCAGCCTTCAGGACCACACCATGTTCTGTAGTACTGCTCACCCCTAGCCTTCAGTACCAAACCATTTTGTGTAGTATTGCTCACCCCAGCCTTCAGTACCACACCATGTTCTGCAATACTGTTCACCCCCAGCCTTCAGTACCACATGTTCTGCAGTACTGCTCACCCCTGCCCTCAGTACCACACCATGTTCTGTAGTACTGCTCACATCCAGCCTTCGGTAACACAGCACATTTTACAGTACTGCTCACTCCCAGCCTTCAGTACCACACCATGTTCTGCAGTACTGCTCACCTTCAGCCTTCAGAACCACATCATGTTCAGCAGTACTGCTAAACCAAGCCTTCAGTACCACACCATGTTCTGCAGTACTGCTCAACACCAGCCTTCAGTACCACACCATGTTCTATAGTATTGCTCACCCCCAGCCTTCAGTACTACATCATGTCCTTTAGTACCGTTCACCCCAGATTTCAGTACCACACCATGTTCTGCAGTACTGCTCACCCCCTGCCTTCAGTACCAAAGCATGTTCTGCAGTACTGCACACCCCAGCCTTCAGTACCACACCATGTTCTGTAGTACTGCTCACCATACAGCCTTCGGTACCACACCAGGATCTGCAGTACTGCTCACCCCCAGCTTTCAGTACCACACCATGTTCTTAAGTACTGCTCACCCACATCCTTCAGTACCACATCATGTTCTGCAGTACTGTTCACCCCCCAGCCTTCAGTACCACACCATGTTCTGTAGTACTACTCACCCCCATCCTTCAGTACCACACCATATTCTGTAGAACTGCTCATCCCCAGCCTTCAGTACCACACCATGTTCTGTAGTACTGCTCACCCCCAGCCTTCAGTACCACACCATGTTCTATAGTACTGCTACCCCATCCTTCAGTACCACACCATGTTCTGTAGTACTGCTCACTCCCAGCCTTCAGTACCACACCATGTTCTGTAGTACTGCTCAGCCCCAGCCCTAAGTACCACACCATGTTCTGCAGTACTGCTCATCCCCAGCCTTCAGTACTACACCACATTATGTAGTACCACTCCTCCCCAGCCTTCAGTACCACATCATGTTCTTTAGTACTGCTCACCCCTAGACTTCAGTACCACACCATGTTCTGCAGTACTGTTCTCCCCCAGCCTTCAGTAACACATGTTCTGCAGTGCTGCTCACCACCTGCCCCCAGTACCACACCATGTTCTGTAGTACTGCTCACACCCAGCCTTCAGTACCACACCACATTCTACAGTACTGCTCACTCCCAGCCTTCAGCACCACACCATGTTCTGCAGTACTGCCCACCCCCAGCCTTCAGCACCACACCATGTTCTGCATTACTGCTCACCCCCAGCCTTCAGTACCACACCATGTTCTGTAGTACTGCTCACCCCCAGCCTTCAGTCCCACACCATGTTCTGTAGTACTGCTCACCCCCAGCCATCAGCACCACACCATGTTCTGTATTACTGCTCACCCCCAGCCTTCAGTACCATACCATGTTCTGTAGTACTGCTCACCCTTAGCCTTCAGTACCTCACCATGTTCTGTAGTACTGCTCACTCCCAGCCTTCAGTACCACACCATGATCTGTAGTACTGCTCACCCCCAGCCTTCAGTACCACACAATGTTCTGTAGTACTACTCATCCACAGCCTTCAGTAACACACCATGTTCTGCAGTACTGCTACCCCATCCTTCAGTACCGCACCATGTTCTGTAGTACTGCTCACTCCCAGCCTTCAGTACCACACCATGTTCTGTAGTACTGCTCACCCCCAGCCTTCAGTACCACACCATGTTCTGTATTACTGATCACCCTCAGCCTTCAGTACTACACCATGTTCTGTAGTACTGCTCATCCCAGCCTTCAGTATCACACCATGTTCTGCATTACTGCTCACCCCAGCCTTCAGTACCACACCATGTTCTGCAGTACTGTTCTCCCCCAGCCTTCAGTAACACATGTTCTACAGTGCTGCTCACCCCCTGCCCTCAGTACCACACCATGTTCTGTAGTACTGCTCACCCCCAGCCTTCAGTTCCACACCATGTTCTGTATTACTGATCACCCTCAGCCTTCAGTACTACACCATGTTCTGTAGTACTGCTCATCCCAGCCTTCAGTGCCACACCATGTTCTGCATTACTGCTCACCCCAGCCTTCAGTACCATACCATGTTCTGTAGTACTGCTCACGCCCAGCCTTCAGAACCACACCATGTTCTGTAGTACTGCTCACCCTCAGCCTTCAGTACCACACCTTGTTCTGTAGTACTGCACACCCCTAGCCTTCAGTACCACTATGTTCTGTAGTACTGCTTATCCCCAGCCTTCAGTACCACACCATGTTCTGCAGTACTGCTCACCCCCAGCCTTCAGTACCACACCTTGTTCTGTAGTACTGCTCACCCCTAGCCTTCGGTACCACTATGTTCTGTAGTACTACTTATCCCCAGCCTTCAGTACCACACCATGGTCTGCAGTACTGCTCACCCCCAGCCTTCAGTACCACACCATGTTCTGCAGTACTTTTTACCCCCAGCCTTCAGTACCACACCATGTTCTGTAGTACTGCTCACCCCCAGCCTTCAGTACCACACCATGTTCTGTAGTACTGCTACCCCATCCTTCAGTACCACACCATGTTCTGTAGTACTGCTCACTCCCAGCCTTCAGTACCACACCATGTTCTGTAGTACTGCTCACTCCCAGCCTTCAGTAGCACACCATGTTCTGTAGTACTGCTCACTCAAGGCCTTCAGTAGCACACCATGTTCTGAAGTACTGCTCACCCCCAGCCTTCAGTACCACACCATGTTCTATAGTACTGCTCACTCCCCAGCCTTCAGTACCACACCATGTCCTGTATTACTGCTCAACCCCCAGCCTTCAGTACCACACCATGTTCTATAGTACTGATCTCACTCAACATTCAGCACTACAACAATGCTGGTTTGTTCCATTAGTCCCAACTGTTGTTCTTCTTCTGCTCATCTCTACCCACCCTTGAGTCCTTCAGCCTCTGCTATACATGATAAACACAGCTCACCACATTCTGAAGGCAAAAGGTTTAAAAAGCAGCCACAGAAAATTAAACAGCAGTCTTTGTAGGCCTGTCAAACTGCACGTACTTCAGAAAACATGCCTATCCATCTGGATCCACTATTTAAAGCTGGGGTGCTTTTGTCCTTTGCATCCTATGATTTCTTAATTTGTTCATAGCAACATGCAGGACAAGTTAAAAAAGGAAATTATCTAGAATTGTACTTACTTCTGATTCTGCTGTCTGGAACCTTACATTTCTGTACTGTCATTTCTCCTTCAAGACCTACAGATGTAATTGTCACATCCTTCTTAATAAATACAAAAAGATGATCGATTGGGATGGCATACCCTGCAAATCAGAACAATTATATACCATAAGATTAAAAAAAGAATCCTTCCAAGAATTTGAAATTATGGTTATAATGGTTTACTATCTTAGTTATAGTACATAAAGACAAAATACACCATAAGAGAACAGTAGTTAATCAGAAATCATGGATAATGACTGGCTGTGCATGTGCCCATACACACACACACACACACACACACACACACACACACACACACACACACACACACACACACACACACACGCACACACACGCACACACACAGAGCTACATATACACACACACACACACACACACACACACACACACACACACACACACACACACACACACACACACACACACACACACACACACACACACACACACACGGAATACATTTCCCTCTGGTGTGTGATACATGGCATTATCTGAAGCCACAAGTTATGAATACAGTTCCTTAATCCTATGGTAGAAAATATTTCATGTATCATACAAAGAAGACTCCTGTGTACTCCATTTATCCATTTTTGGTGTTTTTATAGTAAATGTTTACCACTGATTACTATGAGCTTTACTTTGCTTCTAAAGACTTTAGGTAGCTTGAGTAAGATTTTTTTTCTCCCCAAGAATGGAGTGTCGTACAATAGTTCTGAGGTCAACTGTAATCTTTTTCTGTACTGTCAGACCTGTTTATGTGTATGTGTGTGTCTGTGTGTATGCAGTTCGACAGTATAGTCATCATTATGTACCATTATGTCAGAATTGGTATTTTTCTAAATTTTGTGATTTAGTTAGTTAAATTACATTTTGGTTGGTTTACCTCCAGATAGTTCCAACAGAATTAAGTTTTTTTTTAATCTTAAAGTTTTTTTCAATTTAAGAAGAACAAACTGAATTTTCAGGGGGTTGATCAAGGCAGCAATGCAGTTTTGTGGAAATTATAAATGGGGATTTTGGGTGTACATTTACTTTATTATTTAAATCGTAATGAATACAAAATGCATTTCATTTTTAATTTTTTACACATTTTGTTTTACTTATTTTTAAACTGTAGAATCTGGATTAGAAGTTTGTTTTAGTTTGGTTATGGTATTTGTGGTGAGTGTCAGCTTATTTTTTGTGTGTTTAGTGTGTAAAATTTTACTTTAGTTTTTAGCAAGCAGTGTAACCATGGCAGGTTTAGGAACTAGCAGCTTTGATGAGGCATCAAGCTTGTAGAAAACTGTCAACATATCAAGAATGCACGTGAATATCAATAAAGGAACAGGAATCTAGAAAACAAAAACTTATCTACAGACTGTACCTGATATGTTTTTATCTCACCCTTTGTCTGGGGTCTACTCTTAGGACAAACAAATAGCCAGACTGCTTGTGTGTGTTTTTAGTGGGGGATAGACTTCAGATCCAACTACATTCCTTGCATTTAAGTTAAGAAACAGTCAGTTAATTCCTTCCTAGTTTCATTACTATCGTATATCAGGTAAATGGACTGATCTGAAGAACCAGCTTCATTCGTGTCCTATGCTAGAAGCAAAGACAAATTAAATTACATGCATTATAATAAAAAAATAATGCAAACAAAATATAAGAACAGAAACTGAACATAAGCTAACAGTAAGAGAATATACACCATAGTAGACTAAACGATAAAATGAATACAAGATGAAATACATCTACATTCTACTAATATTTAGGCAATGGCTCTCCTCTTATAATTCAAGGCCTTGAAAGTCTGATTTGAATTAACAATTAACCATAAAGGAGACTTTAGTGTTGCAGCATGAGTAAGGTGTCCACAGGTTGGCACTGAAAGAATTAATGTCAGGAACAGTCCTGTAATTTAGAGGAAATGCTTTTTTCAGACATGCAAGACAAAAAACTCTGGTAACATGACTTGTAATAGGTGTTCCTCAGGGTTGTCAATAAAACAAAAGAGATCATCATACACTACAGTAAGAGGCAAACACCCCATACACTGCTCCTGATCAACGGTGAGATGGTGGAAAGGGTATGCAGCATCAAATTCCTCGGAGTTCATATCTCTGATGATCTCTCTTGGTCTGGGAACACCTGCCACATAGTGAAAAAAGCACACCAACAATTTCACTTTTTGAGAAGACTCAAAAAGGCGAAACTACCACTGTCAGCACTTTACACCTTCTACAGAGCAGCAATTGAAAGCATGTTAACATCCAATTTTTCGGTATGGTATGGGAGCTTTTAGGTCGCAGATAAGAAATTACTACACAGAGTGGTGAGGGTTGCTGAGAGGATAACTGGCATTAGTTGGCTCACAATCCAGTATCTTTATACATCAAGGAGCATAAAGAGACCCACCAAAATACTAAATGATGCAACTCATCCTACAAACAGTCTGTTTATGAGCCTGTAATTGGTAAAAGATACCGCAGTATTCGATGCAGGACTACTAGATTCAAAGACAGTTTTTATCCGAAGGTGATCACACTTCTTAATTCCAACATTAGGTCTGATCAACAACAGGTCAGGATGTTGGGACTTCCCATTCACTGGAAAAAACAATAGAAGAAATAAAACAAACATCTTTTCTGGAGAACATATAAATTATCATTCAGAAAAAAGGCATGTTTGATAAATTCAGTACTGAAGGGGAAAATAGCATACTTAGCAGGTGTAATTATGTTGTGAAGCTGAAAAATTATTGCAGAAAGTGTCATCTACAACCCCATATAAATGAACAAAATTAAGTAAAAAGAGGAGTTTTATATGTAAATAATTAGAAAGGAGGCTTAAGGTTAATTAACCTACTGGTATATGCTGCTTCATTAAATTTGTATAAAAAATGTTAAACTGGATTAATGAAAAAGAGGAGACATTAGTAGTAAAACTGTATAAATATAAGTATGATACATTTTGGGGTATGGTAAAAAAGAGAAAGAAAATGAATGTATAAATGAAAAAAAATAACGTTACCAAGAAAAAATATTTTTGTGGAAAATAAAAATTGATGATACAGAAAAACATAGCAAAGTATAGTATAAGAGTGTAATGATAAAACTTTAGTATGTAAAACCATGAGAAAATCTAAAAGATGAAAAAACTGAAGCAAAAAATAAGAAGCAAATATTGTAATCAGAAAGTAAAATGTCAATATTTATTGTGGAGACTGGTAGTAAATAAACTGCCAGTAAAAGGAAATACGCCATATAAAAAGAAAAGAGTTAGAGTAGGTTCACATTGTCAAGAAAAAGAAACTGCAGAGCATGTGTTTTTAAAATGTAAAAGAGTTAAAAAGTAATAGTAAAAACTATGTAAAGAAAAATGTTCAAAGATATAAAAGAAATGGATAAAATAAACATGGACATGATTAAATATGGATATTATAAGAACAGAAATAAAGAATATGTTAAAAAAAATAAATAAAACGTTATTTTGTTATATGGAATAAAAGAATAAATGAAATTATGTTTAATGGTAAATGGATTTTAGCAACAATATTAAGTAAAATCAGATGGTGGTTATGGAAAAAGGAGTTGGGTCTAATAAGAATCAAAATTTAATATGACTGTAAATGATATTATGAATATATATAAATAGATTTGTTTAGCTGTATATTTATAAATATTTGTTAAATGTTTAAGTACAAGTTCTTTTTTTGCATATAAGGAACCCCTACTTTTTTAATAGGTTCCATGAAATATTTTATATCCACCTGAGCTACCACCAACTCAAGCAGATGGGATCTCAGGTTAACATTTCATCCGAAGGACAACACACTCACAAGTGCAGCATCCCCCTTATGCAGCACTGCAGTATCAGCAATTCATCTATATGATGTAAGAATATAACCCACAACTTTTGCACCAAAGGAGAGTGTGCCACCTGTTGAGCCACTGACAATTCCTGGGACAACTCTCTGCAAGTGCTGAGAAAGGCAGGAGGCAAACCAGTCAAGGCTTTGGAAACACTGCAAAATGAATGGACAAATCTGAATCACTGTCATAAACCATGGTGTCAAATATTACAGAGGCAAGTCATCAATGTACATGCTGACACCTAGTGACTAGACTGTCATTTAAGGATCTAACAGGGTTCACTTATGTCCTCTGGTGAATCATGAAACATGCCTGAAATGGAGCAAGGAGGTCAAGACATCAAAAGAATACTTAAGGCTGTGTGCATACAGCCTTCTCAATAACCAAATCTAAAATGGAGGGTTTAGAGGCAGAAATGATCCAAAGATTTCTTCATGAGTACCAAGAAAACTCAGGTCTCCATCAAAGCTGACAGGAAACTCCTTGTTCTCAAAGATGTCTCCACAAGCTAAAAAATAAATGGATCAGGGACCTTCAAACATGAGAACACAGGCCTTATAGGACTGGAATCCAGTCTGCAAGATGCAAGGCATATGCCTGAAATCAGATTCAAGATCTCAAAGTAGTCAACAGTGACTGAGTAGGAGTCTCCCTATCAGGATCATTGATAAATACATGGATCTCTGCAAGAAACTGAGTAAAAGCCGTATATACAGAGGCCAAAAAGTCCCTGTAGTTTACCTGTCAGGCTGGATTTCATCGTCTGCCCAGCATTCAGTAAAGCACAGCTGTATAAATCTCTGCAGCAGAAATGCCCTTGGGCAAGCATGCTGCCTTCTTGCAGATCTGTTACCCAGGACTTCACATAAAAGGGCTTTGCCCATTTGGAATTTCCCTGTAAATGAATGCAAATATAAAATAAAATAAACCTTTGACTGGAACACAACATAATATTTATCTAGTCTATGGTTGACCTCTACAAAACAATTTTGAGTTTAATAAGGGCTACAATTTATTTGGTGTTCCTGCATTTTTGTGCCACATTTAATTGATAGTCTTAAGCCTTGATTGATCCTGCCTATCCACTGCCTCTAACTCCATATAACTCTATAGGTTTATTCAGCTGACTTACCTTCCAACTAGACAGGATAAAATGTTGGTAAGAGAAAGCATCTTAGACTGGGTGCTAACATCGCACCTCTTAATTGGAATTAGTTAGTTTGATTCTGCCCTTCTGAGCTGGAAATTTCTGGTTAAAGGATTATTGTGCCTGCTTATTTGAACTGTTTGTTTCTGAAATTGGTGCACCTTGTTTGCTGTAGCATAGACTAGATTCAGGCATGCTTAATCTAGCTTTGTTTGTATAACTTGGAGAAGGTTCTTCTGCAACCTAGTGGCAAGAGTGTGCAGTTAGAACTTGTCTGATCGAAGACTGCCGGAATAGGGCTCAGTTTTGAGCTTTTCTACTGGTTAATTGGGTAATTTGTTTAAATCAGATTGCTCATTTTCTATTGTTATATAAAAAATGCATTTTATTCATCTGTTTTTACTGTATTTGTGTTTCTTCCTACTTTATTGCATTTATTCTCCTGCATTTATTATTGCTTGTTAGTAGCCTGATTCAATTGTAACTGTTATTCTAAGCCTTTGTTTGAAGCACTTGGGCTTCAGACCAGTGGTTTTACATTAAGAAGGTTTGTGGTCTGCACTGTTGTGGCAGGGCAGGTAGCTTACATCCTTCTAAGTTGGGAGTTTCTGATTAAAGGCTTAGTTTCTGTTATTCTAAAAGTGTATTAGTTTTGGTTTAAGCACTTGGGCTTCGGGCCAGTTATTTTACATTAAGAAGGTGTGGTCTGCACTCTTGTGGGAGGATAGGGTAGATTCTGTCCTTCTGAGCTGGGAGTTTAGAGTTAAAGGCTTATTGTGCCTGCTTATTTGAACTCTTACTTTCTAAAATTGGTATGCCTTGTTTGCTGTACCATAGACTAAATTCAGACCTGCTGAATCTAGCTTTGTTTGTATAACTTGAGCACTAACCCAGACCATCTTTTTTGGAGAAGGTTCCCCTGCACCCTAGTGGCAGGAGTGTGCCGTTAGAACTTGTCTGATCGAAGACTGTTGGAACGGGGCTCAGTTTTTAGCTTTTTATTGGTTAATTCGTTTAAATCAGTTTGCTCATTTGTTACTCTTATATTAAAAAAATACACTTTATGCAATTGCCGCTTAGCTAGGGTTAAACTATTCCCGGTGCCATAAAGTCTGCTCTTCAAAATTTTTCTTAGAACTAGCCAGTTTTTTCAGTTTTAGTGCTCAAATCTGTTTCTTTGAGCTCAGCACTTGTTCAGAACTCGTTGTAAGCACTAAATAAGCTACAAATTACTACAGCACTCAACTTTCCTCACTTGTCTAGAGAAAAAAACATTTTTAGTACTTAATAAATAAGCACCTATCCAGGCATGTATAAGAGTCAGCTCCTGGTGTTTTCTCCTGTCTACCTGATGAATCTGGGCATCTTGGGGCAATGCAGCAATTGCCTCATGTACACACATAACCCTCTCCTCCTACCACCCAACACTACAACCTGTGAGATATGCACTTATATAGCCAAACTGGAAGCAAAGCTCTCTTCACCCAAGACTGGACTAGACAGTCAAGAGGAGAAGGTAATCACTTGCACCACACTTATCACATAGTCCCTCAAAACCTACACCACCAACACACACACATAGCAACACAAAACACAGGCCTACATTTGCGGAGGCTCTCAATAAAAATCTGCTCAAGCAACAGAGACCTCCAAAGCAGAAACGCATACAACCTCCACCCCCAACACAACCCAAATGACACATAGCTCACAAACTCAGTGTGCCACTCAACCACAGCCCATAAGGCATAACAACGTACCCAACACTCTAGTCATAGGTGACTCTATAGTCAGGCACACTGATGTTCCACTCACCAAGCTAAACAAGGAGAAAGTTACTGTCAGCTGCCTGTCGGGTGCTAGGATCCGCCACATAATGCACGCACTCAGGTCACTCCACAACAAGTACAAATATGACTCTGTCATTGTCCATGTTGGTGTGAATGACATGCGACATACCCCCCTGGACTACATGAAAAGAGACATGGAGGAGCTCTCTGATCTTGTAGCTCAAGCATGTATTACCCTAGCCCTGAGTAGCATCCTGCCATCACCCAGAATGATACCACAGTACAAGGACAAAATGATTGGCTTCAACAATTGGCTAAGCTTCAGGTGTCATTCTAAGAGGATCCAGGATCTGAATGCTTGGGATATCATGATCGATAGACCATGATGCTTTGCCAGAGATGGCCTGCACCTGTCGCCCTTGGGATTCTGGATACTGGCTAAGGCTCTTGCCACCCCTATAGTGCATTTTTTAGACAAGGTTCAAATGAACACATTCACCACCATAACAGGTACAAGCAAGCAAAATCTGAAGGTAATGCTACTCAATGCTAGAAGTCTAAACCTCAAAATGCATTCACTCGAGGCACTCCTTAAAATGGAGAACATCGACATCTGTGCAGTGACAGAGACCTGGTTCAAGGCTCCAGAGAGCACCCCTGCATTACCAGGCTATAATTCATACCACACCTTTCGGCCACCTAACCTGGACCGAAACACTAAAGGTGGAGGTGTGTCCATACTCATTAAGGATATCCACACCTCCAGGCTAGTTGTTCAGCATAACGCATCTGAGATTATCCAAGTGCAACTAACTCTGGGCAAGACCGTAATCCAAATTGTAACTTGCTACAGATCCCACACCATGCCCCAGGATTCCCACTCCTCATTTCTTGATACACTGAAAAATATTAGGGTACAAACCAACACCCTAATAATGGGCGATTTCAGCTACTCCACCATTAAGTGGGAAAACTACTCATGTACTAACTCTTTTGCTCAACGTTTTCTGGAATTCATAAATTCCAATGCCTTGGATCACATTATCCACACCCCCACCAGGGACAGCAATATCCTAGACCTGGTCATTACCAACATGGGTGACCAGTGTTCCACACCAGAGGTCAATTCCTTGTTGGTCAGATCCGACCACAGCCTAGACATCCACATCCCTCCCCCACCCCCATTAGGGAAATCACCGTAAAAATTTCTCCAAAGCCAACTTCATGCTTCTTAAGACAGAAGTGGCAAACTTCACGACAGCCATGCAGATGGACAATAGAGGTACGACTGCTGAATCCTACACAAATGCACTTTATAAGCACTTACACAAGTGCATGGATCGTGCTATCCCTAATAGAACCAAGATGCTATCCTCCAAAAAAAGGAAGCCAATCTGGTAGTCCCCTGCCATAAACAAACTCTACAACAGAAGAAAGAAATTGTTGAAAAAAAGAGTAAAATCCCATGACTGGAAGAACTCCCTGGTCAGCCTCAGTAAGAAGCTGAGATCCCTCATAAAATCCTCCAACGTTAGTTATGAAAACAAAATCACCACTGATTCTAAAGACAACCACAAAGCATTCTATAGCTATGTCAAGAATCTCAATGGCAACACTGAGATCTGCTCTGAGTTACAGCACAATGGCACTAGATATACAGAACCAACTGATATTGCCAACATCCTGGCAGATAGATTCAGTGCTAAATTTACCCCACCCCCCCCACCCCCTAAAGGACCCATCTTTATACCGGAAGAATGCAAAGTTCCTGTAATCATGGCTGCACAGGTAAAAAACAAACTCTCCAAAGCCAAGAACACAGCATCCATGGGACCTGACAACATCCTAGGCTGTGTTCTACATGAACTACAGAATGAACTGGCACCCCACCTAAGCACCATGTTCAATCATAGCCTCACTTAAGGCTTTGTGCCTACTGAATGGCACACAGCGACAATTATCCCACTCCACAAAGGGGGAGCCACCATGGACCCTGGGAACTACCGCCCCATTAGCCTAACAAGCCAAGTCTGCAAGGCCATGGAACTTATAAACAAAAACATTGGTAATCTCCAAACTCTGGACCCCACCCAGTTCAGGTTTATAAAAGGTAGATCATGTCTCCTTAACCTGATTGACTTCTTTGAAGCAGTCACCAAAGCCGTAGAGGAGGGTAAGGTGGTTCACACAGCCAACCTAGATCTTGCCTAGGCTTTTGACACCATCCCCCATGCTGGAATTATAGATAAACTCACTAAACTAGGTATAAATCCCTATGTCACAAGATGGATTGCCAACTGGCTCACTGACAGAACCCACACTGTGAAAGTAGCAGACTCTAAATATGACTTCAGACCAGTGACAAGTGTAGTCCTCCCCTGTTTGGTATCTACTTTTCTGAAGTACAGGCTAACACAGAAGGTCTTTGGCTAATGAAGTTCACAGATAACTGCAAACTAGGAGCCATAATTGAAACGTCTAACGATGTGGACAAAAGGGCCTCACTGAGACAGATGCCCGGTGTCAAAGCCATGGCCTCAAGCTCAATGCCAAAAAGTGCATTGTCATCCCCTCTGGTAAAAACTCTGTACCCATGAGCTACCACATCGGTAGTAGTCTACTTAACACCAAAAGTGTGATAACAGACCTTGGGACACAGGTGGACAGAAGTCTCTCCTTTGATAATCACATCGCCACAATAGTCAGGAAATCCTTCTACGTGGCACACCTCATCACAAAAGGTTTCTCATCCAGGAAAAAAGAGGTCATTGCTCCCCTCTACTCGTCACTCATTAGACCCATTATAGAGTACAACGCCCCTTTTGGTATGTACCTCACAAGACATCTTCAACAACTGGAAAGGCCGCAGAAATACCTCACAAAGAGGATTACCAGCCTCAAACAGATGCCCTACGCAGACTGTCTCAAAAAACTCCAGCTTTACTCCATCGCATATCGCCTAATCAGAGGCAATTCTGCCTAACATACAAAGCTATGTCAAACCCAGAGCTGTTGGACATGCTCCACTTAAAGAAATCCCAATCCCTCTGAGCTACATGCTCTAGGGAACTAAACCCTGTCACCACAATAAACAAAACATGCTGGAGGGACAGATTCATGTCCCAGAGACTTCCCATACTCTGGAACAAACTACCTATCTATATCAAACAAAGCTCCTCATTAGCACTCTTCAAGAAAAATCTTGATGACTGGATGGGAAATAGGAAATTCACCCTAGGGATCACCTCTGTGGCTCTGCTTGATAGGGGCACAGGAAAATAATTTTCTTGGGTGGCGAAAGCCAGGGTACCTTTTTGGCTAGGCTTGTATAGGCCCTAGGGCTGATAGCCTAGTACCTACCTATGAACCTATGTAATCTTTGTGATATGCAATAAAATAACACCTTAATCTAGGTTGCTCTGGCACCATAATCTAAAAATACTTAATGGCATTAATCAACAAACATTAACCATCAAATGACAATACCTGGACCAGGTCTCTTCCCTAGCTGAGGCAGTAAATGGTTTTATGTTATATTAAGAATTCTAAAGTAATATCAAGGCTTTCAAAGCAAAGCATTCATTACAACCATGGATGTTTGGCAAACTGAATCCATCAACTCATGACACACGAGGACAAAATATAATCCAAACTGTGTTGATGTGAGGTATTGCCAGCTATGACAGGAGATGTACAGCAGTGGATGTGTAACATATGCCAGCATAGCTAGCTAGAGATTTGTAAACAATTATATGTCATTTGTATATCAAACTGATTTCTACAGGTACTCATGTTGAAAATGTATTTGTAAAGCTCCTTTTGTTAAAAATGTGCCAACAGTGGGTCCTGCTGGACAGAAAAGAAAATACACCTGTACGTCACACTGTATTGTACCTGTTGAAATGAATATAATGTAACATTGGATACTGGAAGAGAAGAGGTTTATCTCTTCCAGCTAACTTCGAAAAATAGTCTGAAATTAAATTACCTGGTTTAGGCCATAAAGAGTGTATCTTACAGTTCAGATTGCAGCCAGATACAAAATGTCTGTGAAAACCAGGATTACGAATCCTACTGTATCGTCCTTAGGGGTGAACTAAGTGCTACATTGGAAGGGTGGACGTTTTGAAATGGTTTTACAGCTTGCGATGCTATAAAACATTTTAGCAAAGCTGTGTGTGTGTGTGTGTGTGTGTGTGTGTGTGTGTGTGTGTGTGTGTGTGTGTGTGTGTGTGTGTGTGTGTGTGTGTGCGCGTGTGTGCGTGTGTGTGTGTGTGTCAGCTACTTGTAGCAGGAACACGGACTCAACTCTACAGCTGTGGTCAGTGTGGAGACTTATTTAGGGCCTGGTGAGAGAGAGAGAGAGAGGAAAACCCAGCCCCAGGAGGGGAATGTGTTCCCTGTGTGCTCTTAAGGGTAATTGTGCTTGGTGCAGACACCTTCATCTGGAAATACTGTGTGTATCCATTTTTGTTCCAAGTAAACATCCCTCACTGGTGTCAGTGGTGAGAACTGAGGCTCCTTGATTACTAGCCCAGAGGAGGGAAATCACACAAAAGTCATCAAACTATGACCCAGACTTCCCCTCTGCCTTTACAGACAGCTCAAAAATGGCAGTAAAAAGCTGCAGAATGATACAAAAAGGAATACATTTATGGGGAGGAATAGAATTCCAAAATATGTACTCCTGAGTGTGCCATCCTTTGAATAAGACATTAAATCAAAGTCCCATCCCCAGTTGGTGGTAGCTGAGATGAAAGTGAAAGCGCTCATAACATTTTATCCAAAAGAGTAGGGGATATACACAGATGGAATGGCAATGGCCACATTTACCCTACACAGTACAAACAACATCTCTGGTCTTCCCAGAAAAGAGGACACTGGTCTACTGGGACTAACTCAGTCAACAAAGCGTAAATTAATTAATTCATTCATTTACTCATTTAAAATACTACAGAATAAATAACTTAAAACTATTCTCATATCCTGTTTCCTGGATAACTACTTGTATATCAGACAGAATCCAAGAACTCATATAGGAAAATACAGTATCTCAGTTTAAAAAATATATTTATAGTCAGGCATCCCAAAAGAGTCAGCACTTGGAACTTATGCATTTACTATTTTTACCAATACCACTCTATTGGCAAGTTAACAAGCAAATACAACACAATATATATAGATGAGGTCATTCTCACCTTCCCATCCAGATTTACCTTTGTAATTAACAATTCACTACAAAATGCCTTCAACGATATCAAAATGTGGCCAATTACCTTCATAGGTTCATAGGCTGGTACTAGGCTATCGGCCCTAGGGCCTATACAGCCAAGCCATAATAATTTCCTGGCTATTTCTTCCCAGATTATTTACTTCCCTGGACCCCTGTCTAGCAGGGCAACTGACATGATCCCCGGGGTGAATTTCCTTTCTCCCATCCAATCTTCAAGGTTCCATTTGAAGAGGGCCAAAGAGGCGCTCTGCTTGACATGTATGGGCAGTCTACTCCAGAGTCTGGGGAGTTTCTGGGTCAGGAACCTATCCTTCCAGCATGTTTGTTTATTGTGATGACAAGGTTTACATCCCTGGAGCGTGTGGCTCTGAGGGATTGGGATTTCTTTAAGTGTAGCATGTCTAACAGCTCTGGGTTTGACATGGCCTTGCATGTTAAGCAGAGATCGCCTCGGAGTAGACGATATGCGACAGAGTATAGAGTTTTTTAAGGCGGTCAGCATAGGGCATCTGCTTTAGGCTTGTGATTCTTTTAGTGATGTATTTCTGCGGCCTTTCCAGTTGTTGCAGATGTCTTGAGAGGTGCATACCAAATGGGGCGTTGTATTCTATAATGGGTCTAATGAGGGATGAGTACAGTGGGACAATGACCTCCTTTTTTCTGGATGAAAAGCCCTTAGTGATGAGGTGTGCCACATAGATGGATTTCAAACTGTTGTGGCAATGTTGTTATTGAAGGTGAAGTGTGTCCCTAAGTCTCTTATCATACTTTCAGTGTTTAGTGCACTGCCACCTATGTGGTAATTCATGGGTACATGTTTTTTTCCCAAAGGGGATAACTATACATTTCTTGGCATTGAGCTTGAGCCCATGGCTCTGGTACCAAGCATCTGTTTCTGTAAGTCCATTTTGTAGAGTATCCACATTATTTGGGGATTCAATAATGGCTCCCAGTTTGCAGTCATCTGTGAACTTTGTTCAGAGAAGTAGATGCCAAACAAGAGAGGTCCCAGGACTGAACCCTGAGGTACTCCACTTGTCACTTGTCTGGAGATGGATTTGGAGTCAGCTACTTTTACAGTGTGGGTTCTATCAGTAAGCCAGTTGGCAACCCATCGAGTGATGTAGGGATTAATGCCCAGCTTAATATGTTTATCTATGATTCCAGAGTGGGGGATGGTGTCAAAGGCCTTGGCAAGGTCCAGATAGGCTGTGTGGACTGCCTTACCCTCGCCCACGGCTCTGGAGACTGATTTGAAGAAGTCAATCAGGTTCATAAGACAAAATCGGCCCTTCACGAACCCAAACTGGGTGGGGTCCAGTGTTTTAAGGTTGCCAATGTCTTTGTTTATAAGTTCCACGATGATACGTTCCATGGCCTTGCAGATCAGGCTCGTCAGACTGATGGGGTAGTAGTTCTCAGGATCCAAGGTGGATCCCCCCTTGTGGAGTGGGATAACTGTAGTTGTGCACCACTCAGTGGGCATGAAGCCTGAGGTAAGTGTATGATTAAACATGACACTTAGGTGAGGTGCCAGTTAATTTTGTAGTTCATGTAGTACACAGCCCGGGATGTCATCTGGTCCCATGGATGCTGTATTCTTAGCTTTGGAGAGTGCATTTTGTTTACCTGTATGGCCGTTATTACCGGAATTTGACAATCTTCCGGTATTGAGATGGGCCATTTAGGGGGTGAGAGGGGGGTGAAGTTGGCACTGAATCGATCTGCCAGGATATTGGCAATATCCTTGGGATCAGTATATTTAATGCCATTCTGTTGTAGCTCAGAGCAGATCTGAGCATTGCCATTTAGATTCTTGACATAGTTATAGAATGCTTTGTGGTTGTCTTTGGAATCTTTGGCAATTTTATTTTCGTAACTAGCTTTGGAGGATTTTATGAGGGATCTCAGTTTCTTACTCAGGCTGGTAAGGAAGTTTTTTGCATCCTGGGATTTTCCTCTTTTCTGCAACAGTTTCTTCATTTTGTTGTAAAGTTTGTTTATGGCAGGGGACCACCAGATTGGCTTCCTTTTTTTTGGAGGAGAGCATCTTGGTTCTATTTGGGATGGCAGACTACAAATCAACACAATGAAATGCCAAATAATATTATTCTACACTGGACTTAACAAGTCCAGTACTATAATACACAAAAAGTACTTGATAAAGATGGCACTTCTCACCATGATGTCCCTTAATACACACTGCCTGGATTACCTTTGACTTCTGTCTGAAGTCTTGATGTGAACATAAGAAAAGTCAACAGACAAACAGCAGATTAGCCTTCCTGCACAGTGTGCTTAAATTCTTGTCCCACAAGCCAAACTAGTCACTGTAAAGTATTCTTTCTACCTAACCTCTTCCATTGCTCCTCCTCCTTTCCCACAAATTCCTCGGAGTCACTTATACATTGATTTTAGCAAACTTACCAGAGACCTACAGTACATAAAGTCACTCACATAAAACAAATCAATATCTTTCACTTAAAACAAACAACTGGCTAGAATTTCAAAACAAATTCACACACTCTGGGATGAGCAAAGCTCACATCACCCCTCCAACTGCCCTCCAAGTCAATCACTTATACATTGGTTCAAACCCCACTGTCACCTCAGTGCCACCAACAAACTTCCCACAATGCCAATTCGCTCCCAAAACAAACATGGTGATGCCTATTTTTCAAATGTCACATATAAATTCTAGAATAATGTTCCACTACATCTAAAGTTTATGACTAACAAAATTTCAAACACTCGCTGGTTAGATCTGACCATAAACAAATCACTTTGGATGTCCACATTCCGCCCCCACCCCCGGACAAGAAAACCACCATGAAAAACTTTTCAAAAGCAAACTTCACGTTACTTAAGACCGAGGTAGAAAGTTTCAAAGCCCCCATGCGGAAGGATAACGCTGTCCAAGCTGCAAAAATCTTTACTAATGCATTCTACGGGCACCTACAAGAATGCATAGATCATGCCATCCCAAGCAAAACCAAAACTCACTCCTCCAAGAAAAGGAAACCAGTCTGGTGGACTCCTGCCATAAACAAGCTATACAATAGAAGGAAGAAACTAGTACAGAAAAGAGTAAAATCCCAAGAAGGGAAGACATCCCTGATCAGTATCAGCACGAAACTACGATCCCTCATAAAATCATCCAAGTTGAGCTTTGAAAGAAAAATTGCCATGGACGCCAAAGATAACCACAAGGCATTCTTTAGCTATGTCAAGAATCTAAGTGGCAATGCTCAGACCTGCTCAGAGTTAGTGCAGAGTGGCACAAAATACACTGAACCAACTGATATCGCCAACATTCTGGCAGACAGGTTCAGTGCAAACTTCACCACCCTCTCACCACCAAGAGGGCCCATAACCATACCAGAAGAATGTAGAGTCCCTGAAATCACAGGCACTCAGGTTAAAACAGCCCTCTCCAAAGCCAAAAACACAGCATCAATGGGACCGGACGGTGTCCCAGGCTGAATCCTACACAAGCTCAAAGACAAACTAACCCCTCATCTAAACACACTGTTCAAACTCAGCCTCTCCACAGGCTACGTACCCACAGAGTGGCGCACAGCAGCGGTTATTCCGCTCCACAAAGGTGGAGCCACAACAGACCCCGGGAACTATCGCCCTATAAGCCTGACTAGCTTGGTCTGCAAGGCTATGGAGCGCATCATCATGGAACTCATTAAGAGAGACATTGGGAACCAACAAACACTGGACCCTACCCAGTTCGGCTTCGTTAAGGGCAGATCATGCCTCCTGAACCTGGTGGACTTCTTTGAGACAGTTACCAAGGCTATAGATGAGGAAAACGTGGTACACACAGCCTACCTAGACCTCACAAAGGCCTTTGACACCATTCCCCATTCTGGTATTATAGACAAGCTCACCAGCCTGAACATAAACCCCTACGTCACAAGATGGGTTTCCAACTGGCTCATGGACAGAACCTACATGGTGAGAGTTGCGGGAGCTAGGTCCGACTCTAAATCGTTTACAAGTGGAGTTCCCCAGGGCTCAGTCCTAGGACCCCTCCTGTTCAGCATATACTTCTCAGAGGTACAGGCAAGCACAGGAGGACTATTACTGACCAAGTTCGCAGACAACTGCAAACTAGGGGTTATAATTGACTCTCCGGCTGACACAGGCATCCTCCAAAAGGGTCTCACTGAGACGGATACCTGGTGTCAAAATCATGGCCTCAAGCTAAATGCCAAAAAGTGCATAGTCATCCCCTTTGGAAAAAACAAAGTACCCACAAACTACCACATAGGTGGTAGTCCCCTAAATGCGGAAGACGTAATAAGGGAAATGGGGACCCAAGTAGATAGTAATCTGAGCTTTGATAATCACATTGCCAAAGTGGTTAGAAAATCCTTCTACGTGGCCCACCTAATCACAAAAGGGTTCGCATCCATATCAAAAGAGGTCATTGTACCCCTCTACTCATCACTCATCAGACCCATCATAGAATACAATGCCCCATTACCTGCAACAGCTAGAAAGACCACAGCCGCACCTCACCAAGAGGATCATTGGCCTCAAACAGATGCCCTATGCAGCTCAACTGAAGAAATTACAGCTGTACTCGGTTGCATACCATCTACTCAGAGGTGATCTCTGCCTGACATACAAGGCCATGTCCAACCCAGAATTTATGGACATGCTCCACCTAAAGAAAACCTTATCCCCACGAGCCACACACTCTAGGGATCTAAACCTCACCACAACAATAAATAGGACATGCTGGAGGGATAGATTCCTGTCCCAGAGACTTCCCATGCTTTGGAACAAGATCCCAATCTACATCAGGCAGAGCTCCTCGCTAACACTCTTCAAGAGAAATCTTGACGAGTGGATGGGAAACAGAAAGTTTACCTCAGAGATCACTTCAGTGGCTCTGCTGGACAGAGGCACAGGGAACTAATCTAAGGGGGCGGCGAAAGCCAACACATTCTGGCTAGGCTTATAAATGCCTTTGGGCAGATAGTTTCATAGGTAGGTACTAGGCTATCAGTTAGAGCATTTCCTATCATCCAGCAAGCACTGCAAATGTGACTACAACATTAAAAATACAACATACAATTAGTACTCACCAAAATTCCCAGATTTCCCACCTTCCTTTATATTTTAATATTCTTCCTTCTGCCACAA
The DNA here is from genome assembly GCF_019279795.1 of Protopterus annectens. NCBI lineage: Eukaryota > Metazoa > Chordata > Ceratodontiformes > Protopteridae > Protopterus > Protopterus annectens. The sequence continues at coordinate 1,816,841,800 of NC_056732.1, forward strand.
CTTAACTCCTCCATTTACCTAATTCTCAAACAGAAACATGTTTAGGCAACTGTGATGAACATCAAATGTCAGGCTTAATGCTGTCCATAGCTACCTTACATAATAAGACATTTACATCCTTGTTGTTAAATTACATTTTTAAGTTTGTTAAAAAACTGCATCCTTAGTGTTCAGGTATTCTAATAATGTAATAAATTTGCCTGAAAAGTAAAATTAACACTACATCTATGTAACAAGTGTGACAGGATCGCTTCTCCTAAAGCCACCTATGAAAATGGAACAATCCCACTTAGCAAATGTAAATAAAACACACAGAGATCAGACGTTCTGATGGTAATGCGCACAATCACAACCTCTGGCTTAGCAAGACTCGACATTATTCAGTTAACTTTGTTCCAGTTAAAAATGACATCCAGACAGTTTAGCGCACAATCAAAGGATTATGGGACGGCATACATATAGCCGGGTGCTGTCAATGTAGCAATGATAAGTCAAACCTCTCTTTCTTTCTGTGTGAAGTCATCTGAAAATGTACACCATAAAACACAATGTGGCCAGGTTGAAGTCTTTTTGTCATACAGCAAGTCAGATGGCTACAATAGGTAGTATGGGGTCCAGGAGCAACTCTCTGAGAATACCTACAGAGACAAGAGACAAATCACCCAGGGAATGTGCCTGAAAGACCTCTGGGGAACTGCAATGTTCCAAAATTATGTCATGATCCATAGTGTTAAATGCACAACAAAGACCAGAGTTGATTAAGATGAAATTGAACCACTGATCTCTTACAACTAGGGAATGACAAGGGCTAAAATGGTCAAGAGAACACACATGTGGCTTACACATCCTTGTCAATAAAGAAAAGGTCAGAAACTGCTTGGCAACTCTCTGGGTCAAGCAGGTAAAAATGTGTTTTCTGGATGATGGTTATAACTAAGGCCATTTTTAAAGAATGTGAATGTATCTACTGTGAGAGAGGCATGAATTATCAGATAATCAAAGAGTTCAAAACATATGGCAAAGTAATACATGCCTAGTTTGTTTTGGTAAGATGTAAATCCAATAGGCTCAACCCAGCTATTATCAACACATTTGTCATTTGGAGCAATGTTCTACCAAATAAGCACTCATGTTCTACCAAATAAGTACTGATGTTCTACCAAATAAGCACTGACTGCAGGGTCTCAAACCAAATATTGCCATGCTTACCAGAAAGAAATTAGCAACTATCTCACATTCTGAAGCAGACAAAGATCTCTGCTTTAAACAGACAAGCTGGACTACACAGCAAGTGCATGATTCGGAAGACAATAGCTGGCTGAGAGGTTCTTTGGTTCTATGCCTTCTTACACCATATCACTATAAACTGAAAAATGATTCAGTGCATCCACTGGACAGCTGGATTTCCTCCACTTGAGCTTCATCCTCTACCCAAGTATCATGAGGTCGTGAAGCTCTTAACCAAACCAGCATTATGAATTTACAGTGGAGGCTGGGTACATTTGCACTGGAGTTAGGAGGCCACCAGCTCTGGTGAAGGTTATACTATATGTCAAAATTAGCTATTGTAGCTCACCGGCAAAACAGTTCACAGTGCAGCAAGCAAGGGAGTCGCATCCCTTGAAAAGTTGTTCAAGAAATCCTGAAACCCAGAGTATGCAATAACGGATAGCTACGAAAGGGAGGATTTCAAAACAGACCAGGTAATGATTAGTCCAAGAAACTGACTCTATAACTCTATTTATTTAATTCACATTTGTTTACTGGGAAGGTCTCACTGGGTCAGTGGCCCATTTTCAACGGAGGCCCAGGGAGATAAGCGCCATAGTTATACTGAGAATACATACATAAAGATGGAATGGAATGTAACAAATAGTAACAATAAAAAAATCGGTTTAGCATAGAATAACAGTATGCTAGGTGTGAGAAAAATACAGATCCATACTGGCATCTAAACAAAAAAAAAGTTCACACATTTGGTATAGTACATGCTTCAAGGCTATAAAACACAAAACCAAGAAATATGAAAGAAACATACATTTAACATTAAAACAACAAAATACTTAAAGAAATGGTATAGATTAAATACAGGATGTAACTGGTGGTGATTGGTATGTGGTAGTATTAAGGGATAATGTAAAAAGACAGAAAAGTAAAACAGAAATAGAAAGGAGTGAATTATCCAGGATTGGAGCAGGAGCAGTCCAAATTGTTTTTCAAGTATTCCTTTAGATGGAATTTAAAATGGGAAGTACTGGTAGAACTTTGTATAAACTGGAGTATTTCATTCCAGGCTTTTGCTATCTGGTGAGAGAACAGAGTCTTAGAAACTACTGTTGGCTTTGGTGACTTTTAAAAGTAATTTATTGGATGATTGAAGTGTCCGGTGGGTAGTGTATGTCTGTACAAGATTTGTGAGGGCAGTTGTTGGGTTGGTGAACAATGGTGTGAGCTATAGTAAGCTGGTTGAATACTCTACCACCAAGTATCATGTCAACACTGTCATGTGAAACAGTGGAATATGTTCATGATTAATGGTATGAAAGGCAATAGTTTGAAGCAAGCTTAGTCCTGTCATAATCTGAAGGAGGTCCACAGTGGGATAGAGTTGTTATTTAAATAGCAGTTAAAGGTATCCAGAACCACCCTGTCTGGATGACCTAATACTAAGTCAGTAAGGAAGTCCACAACTCATGCAGAAATACCTTAAAGCTACTGAAGAGATGGTAGACAAAGAAGTTACCTGCAAATTTTACCTGCCCCAAGGGCATGCACAAGTATACGCAGATCTAGCAAGAATCAACTTACAGCCAACACATATTGTTACATTCACCAACAGCATTCCAGCTGGGACAGTGATATGAAAAACCTAGCAGGAATGACAGAAAACATAGGATGCCTGAAATTCTTATTTTGGCAGGCCTGCTACAATAAACATGAAGGTGCCTTTATGCAATAAGCCTCAATCGAGGCCAGTTTTACTTCCAATTTACATCATGTTATTCAACAATATTGGGGGGATGGAGTGCAGCATTCCTATATCAGCATAAAATGGTATGTAGACCCTTAGGTATCACAACAAAGCAAGACAGACCCTTATCACCAAATTATTCTGACTAGCTGTGGAGGCTTGTAAACAAGACTACTATACAAGTACCAACTCTGAGAATCCCAGCGACTGCCATGTCTTTCGAATAGGCTGCCAGTTCATGTGAAGCACAGCAGCTCCATGACATTGTTCAAAAGGAACCTGGACATGTGGATGGGGCACCGTAAATTCTTACTGGGGATAGAAGCCACAAACCTCCTGGATATGGGCAGTCATTAATAAATACAGTCCTGGGTACTGACTAGAGTATCTATGGTATTACATTGGGATGAAACGGCTAGGCTTGAAATGACCTCCAGGTCAACAGCATAGTAACCTCCTATGATATACTCTATTCAGTCACTGCTCTAGGACATCATGTAGCGAAAAATACATAGAAGAAAACAAATCTAATACACATGGAGAAAAAATATCCATTTTTAGGTGAAATATGTCAAAATCAAACACATGAAGTGCAAACGATGGTGAAAACACATAAATCAGTCAGTGATTCATCAGAGCATATATCAATTCATTATATTATATAAAATATCTAAAGTTTAAAGCAAACTATGACAGCAACTTCAAGTAGTACAAAAAATATGCAATATGGCTGGAAATACATATTAGCTTTCAGAAAGAAAATGTAATGTCAGAAGAGAATCTTTTAACCAATTTATAATGTCTCTTCAAATACAACCATTCCTGCAGCTATAAAAGCAAGTACATCTATCAAATATGCATTGTACTTCTGGGATCAGTTCTCACCTACAGAAATCATGTTCTCGTAGTTCTGTATCATCACCTCCTTGTGTAGCTCTTTCTCCTGTTTACTCAACATCTTCCACTCCTCGATTGAAAACTCAACAGCAACGTCTTCAAAACTTTCTGGCATCTGAAAGCACAAAGAATTTACTTATTCCTGACTGCAAACAGAAGAGAACTCTGAAACTGTTAAATAAAAATGTAACAAAGTGCCAAAATTAAAATTGCCCAGTCCTTGACAGCTTAATGTAAATACAACTACTTCAGGAGTGTACCAGCAGCATCTAGGATGTCACTATGTCCATTCCTTACAGGTATGACCACTGCCCGTACCACCATCTAGGATGTCACTGTGTCCATTCCTTACAGTTATGACCGCTGCCCGTACCACCATCTAGGATGTCACTATGTCCATTCCTTACAGTTATGACCACTGCCCATACCACCATCTAGGATGTCACTATGTCCACTCCGTACAGTTATGACCGCTGCCTGTACCAGCATCTGGGATGTCACTATGTCCATTCCTTACAGTTATGACCACTGCCCGTACCAGCATTTAGAATGTCACTATGTCCATTCCTTACAGATATGACCACTGCCCGTACCAGCATCTAGGATGTCACTATGTCCATTCCTTACAGTTATGGCCACTGCCCGTACCAGCATCTAGGATGTCACTATGTCCATTCCTTACAGTTATGACCGCTGCCTAAGTAGAATTAGCAGAAGACACCAAGGATGAACAATAAAGTTGTTAACAATCTGTCTTTATAGTAAAAACATACATCATAATGCATTGTTAGCTGCACTGGACACTCCAAACTGTCCACACATATTAAACTTGCAGTTGACCTTGGCCAGGTTATAGCTGAAAAAAAGACTTGGAAGGATCTTTTTATTTATTTTTGACAATGGGGTAAGTGTAATGGTCCAAGGCCCTTTTCAGGCATGACCCGAGCCATGCAGGCTGAATACAGAGTAATGATGCAGTTTACAATAAATTAATTAGTGAGTGAAACAAAAGACCAATACAAGTAAAATACTGTGAACAACAAAGTATCACAGCAAGGTAAATAAGGTGATTATAACAGAGAAACACAGTCTGTAACAATATCCACTCAGTTTGCACAGTTATGAGAAATGCATTCACACCCCTTTGTAAGAAGGGGATTCCTGGTGGTCTGTTGGTTAGGATTTGGCACTCTCAGCACCATGGCTCAGATTCGATTCCCACTCAGGGAATTTCAGTCTACACTCCCTCAAAGCCCTCCTCACAATCAAGAATATAGATATCTGTGCAGTTAACGAGGTATGGTTTAAAGTGGCAGAGAGTAAACCAGCAGTCCAAGCTTGCAGTGCCTTCCACACTTTTAGACCAGTAGCTGCACAGAAAAGGGCTAAAGGTGGAGCTGTCTCAGTATACATCAATAACAAACATACCTCAAGGATGGTCAAACAGGATGATGTGCTGGAGTTTCTCCATGTGCAGATCACCACAGACAAAATCCCTAACAATATCCTGGCCAGTTACAGTTCACCCCCCTTATCCCAGGATTCTCACAATGCATAATTGGACCTACTGGAGACATCTACCATCCAACCTAACACCCTACTCTTGGGAGACTTTAATCACCCCTCTATAGATTGGGAATCCTACACTGCCTCAAATTTACATGCAGAGCGATTCATGGACTTTGTAAATACAAACACCCTTAACCAAATAGTGAATACACCCCCTACAGGCTCATGCATACAAATAATGGAAGAACACTGCACCATCCCATGTCTCATCCTTACTGGTAAAGGTCCAGCAATAAAGCTGTCGCCTTTGAAATCGAAATCAACTCTGTAATCCCATTAAAACCAGTAACAATTAGGAACTATTCCAAGGAAAATTATCTTTTATTAAGTGAAGGACTGATAAAATTCAAAGCCCATCCAAACCCAGAGAACACAGCAGCCTATAGTGAATTCCTCTTGAACTCTGTAAAATTATGTCAATGCCTCCATAAAGTCTGCTGTGCCTACCAGAAGCAAGCCCAGGACTAGCCCTAGAAACAATCCACCTTGGCGGCATCCCATATTAAATATACAACAAAAGGAAACAAAATGGGGAAAAACTCAAGAAAGCTAATTCCCATAAAGATGCAAATGCTCTCATCATAGTAAATAGGCAGCTAAGAGGGCTAATTAGGTCAAACAAGGCCAACTCTGAGATTGTCCTAAGCATCTTTCTTTGCATTTTTCTGCAAAAGTTGACTAGCTGCATTTGTATTGATATTAGTAAGGCTTCTCAAATATTTGAATGTGCAGAACTTTTCCTTATTAGCCGAGTCAGATTTCCAGGCTAACTAGGCTTTACTCATGCTCCTAATTTCATTAAAATATTCTGTAGCTACCCAAAGTTTTTTTGCCCTGCAGCTTCATAGTCTTTAGTGTGTATAGTCTGTCCTGAATTTAAGTGAGAACATTATAAAATGCTGAAAGAGCTGTACCTGGACTAAAGGTAGTATATAAAGATAACCACGCTGCACCTGGATTACAGGGAGTATATAAAGATAACAAATCTGAACCTGGATTACAGGTAGTATATAAAGATAACCAAGCTGCATCTGGATTACAGGTAGTATGTAAAGATAATCAAGCTGCACCTGGATTACAAGTAGTATATAAAGATAACCAAGCTGCACCTGTATTACAGATAGTATATAAAAATAACCAAGTTGCACCTGGATTACAAGTATTATATAAAGATAACCAAGCTATACCTGGATTACAGGTAGTATATAAAGATAACCAAGCTGTACCTGGATTACAGGTAGTGTATAAAAATAACCAAGCTGTACCTGGATTATAGGCAGTATATAAATGTAACCAAGCTGCACCTGGATTGCAGGTAGTATATAAAGATAACTGAGCTGTACCTGGATTACAGGTAGTATATAAAGATAACATATCTGGACCTGGATTGCAGGTAGTATATAAAGATAATATAAAGATAACATATCTGGACCTGGATTGCAGGTAGTATATAAAGATAACCAAGCTGCACCTGGACTACAGGTAATATACAAAGATAACCAAGCTGCACCCGGATTACAGGTAGTATATAAAGATAACCAAGCTGTACCTGGATTACAGGTAGTATATAAAGATAACAAAGCTGCACCTGGATTACAGGTAGTATATAAAGATAACCAAGATGTACCTGGATTACAGGTAGTATATAAAGATAACCAAGATGTACCTGGATTACAGGTAGTATATAAAGATAACCAAGTTGTACCTGGATTACAGGTAGCATATAAAGATAACCAAGCAGCACCTGGATTACAGGTAATATATAAAGATAACCAAACTGTACCTGTTTTACAGGTAGTATATAAAGATAACCAAGATGAACCCAGATTACAGGTACTATATAAAGAGAATCAAGCTGCAACTGGATTACAGGTAGTATATAAAGATAACCAAGATGCACCCAGATTACAGGTAGTATATAAAGATAACCAAGCTGCACCTGAATTACAGGTAGTATATAAAGAATCTGTACCTGGATTATAGGTGGCATATAAAGATAACCAAGCTGTACCTGGATTATAGGTAGTATATAAAGATAACCAAGCTGCACCTGGATTACAGGTAATATATAAATATAACCAAGATGTACCTGGATTACAGGTAGTATATAAAGATAACCAAGCTGTACCTGTATTATAGGTAGTATATACAAATAACCAAGCTGTATCTAGATTACAGGTTGTATATAAAGATAACCAAGCTATACCTGGATTACAGGTAGTATATAAAGATAACCTAGCTGTACCTGGATTACAGGTAATATATAAAGATAACCAAACTGTACCTGGATTACAGGTAATATATAAAGATAACCAAGCTGTACCTGGATTACAGGTAGTATATAAAGATAACCAAACTGTACCTGGATTACAGGTAATATATAAAGATAACCAAGCTGTACCTGGATTACAGGTAGTATATAAAGATAACCAAGTGTATCTGGATTATAGGCAGTATATAAAGATAACCAAGCTGTACCTGGATTAAGGGTAGTATACAAAGATAACCAAGCTGCACCTGGACTATAGGTAGTATATAAAGATAACCAAGCTGCACCTGGATTACTGGTAGTATATAAAGACAACTAAGCTGTACCTGCATTATAGGTAGTATATAAAGATAACCAAACTATATCTGGATTATAGGTGTTATATAAAGATAAGCAAGCTGCACCTGGATTACAGGTAATATATAAAGATAACCAAGATGTACCTGGATTACAGGTAATATATAAAGATAACCAAGCTGTACCTGGATTATAGGTGGCATATAAAGATAACCAAGATGCACCTGCATTATAGGTAGTATATAAAGATAACAAAGCTGTACCTGGATTATAGGTGGTATATAAGGGTAACCAAGATATACCTGGATTACAGGTTGTATTATAAAGATAACCAATCAGCATCATGTAGTTACGCTATAACTGTGAGGAGTTGGTTACTGATCTAGCAGAGAGACAGACTGCAGGTTTATTTAGTTTTATGGGACTGATGATATGGAAAGGGTTACAATCATTCAATATATTAGGAAATATTTGGAGCGATGGAAGTTTTTTCTTCTTTTTTCACCCTGGGAAAAAAGCACTGGCTACAGTTCCAAAGTGTACTAATAGATCTCTTGCTTATCTGGTTCCTAAACAAAATATTTAATGCATTCTGGTAACATAGGGTAAATTATCTGGAAAAACATTCAGGCAACCATTTAATAGCATCAGACATTCTAAATTAGAATTCATTTTAAATATATAAGGTGGTTCAAAACAAGCACAAACTCTATGATCAGCATGTTTTTACTATCAGAAGATATTAAGCAATAGTCCACTCCTGTGTGAGGGTATATCAGGATTTACCCATGATTGGTGTAGTTTGATCACAAGGGCAAAGCCCACAGAAGACAGTGCGGAAGAAGACTGATATACTGAGCATACTCACGTTTGCACAGTACATCAGTGCATTGCAGCAAGAGAAACAATAGAGAACGAGGAATCTCAGCTGCTGCTTGTTTTATGCTTAAAAAGCAAAGATTTTATAAGGGACAGAAGAGAAATACAAGGAAAATCAGGCATGTTTCTATTTAATTTTGCAGAACATACCTGATTTTTCCTCGCATTTTGTTCTGTCCTCCAGCATATGCCAATAGAAAGTCCGGCTTCTCAATGGTACTTCAGCAGCCGGACTTTTTTCTATTGGTATATACTCAGTTTACAGTAGACATGCTGGTGGGGGTGTCCACTTAGGTTGCTCATTCTTGAATAGCAATGAGCAGTCATTATATAAAAAAATCTACCCCCTATATACAGTACTCATACATTTCATTATTTCTACTGCTTCAAGTATTTAGTTCTAAGGACAAATTTGTTTTGCAAGCTTCTGTTCATTTCTGAAGCTGACATAGTTAATTCCCCCTAATTCTCAGCTTGCATGCAGTATATTTAACAATCACAAGGCTGTATCATGAGCTGTTTTTTTTTTTAATTTTCATATAATTTCTCAAACTGTGGTTAAAGTTGCCACTTACACATCTCAGCTAGATGTTTTCAGTTATCGGCATAAATATACATTTCATATACAGATATAGCCATATTCTGTTAAACTATGTGAAAAAAAAATTCATAGGTTCATAGGTTCATACTAGGCTATCTGCCCTAGGGCATTTATAAGCCTAGCCATAGTGTGTTTGGCTTTCGCCACCCATTTTAAATTAATTTTGCTATGCCCTTTTTCGAGGTTAGTATACTGTGCCTCTGTCTAACAGTGACACAGAAGTGATACCCGGGGTAAATCTACGATCTCCCAAATGCATCTTAGTACTTTGCAGACGTGCTTCTGGATACTCCTGTAGTTTATTCATAAATTATGTGCAGGAAAACATATAAAAACAGGTTAAAATAGCCACCAACAAGGGAACAAATAAAAAACAGTCACATTGATAACCTAAATGAAAAAAAGTATGTTTCCCAGAGACAACCCTGTTTCTGGAACAGGCTCCTCATCTGTAAAGCAGAGTTCCTGTATAACCCAATTCAAGTGCAACTTGGACAGTTAGATGGAGAACAGGAAATTCATCCCTGGTTTAGCACCTATGTCACTAATGGACACAGGCAATCTATAAATGGTTCATCTACCAGGCCCCTGCTTCTAAATGTTTCATCTCTCAAGGGTATCAGAACTTGTCATGAGTTTTGAAATAGAAGAAAATACAACATCAAAAAATTCAACTTTTGCAGATGATGTTCTCTAATTACAGGAGTGCAGGATTCTTCTTCTATGCAGTTTTTATTTGATGAAATGAATGATAAAAAAAGTATTCTGGTTTTAATATTCAATGAAAAAAAAATACTACCTATATACACATAAAAAAAATAAAATACTCATTAGTACTTTTACTAAATAAAAACAACTCAGATCAGGATAACTTTATTATTATCAATAAAATCTAAAAATATTATATCTATTATATATAATAACTACATACTACAATTATTAAATGATAATATTTCCCAAGATTTTATACTTAATACAATCAATAATACTTGGATGTCTTTGTAAATACTTTAGTTGTTTTGTTGAATATTATAATAATACCTTTTTTTAATTTTATTTGTATAAAATTGTTATGATATTTCTTCTATGTACAATAAAAGAACTTGTCAGGGATTCGGGATGCATGGCTAGGCTTAAAATGGCCCTTCTGGTCATTAGCCTAGTAAACACCTATGAACCTATGAAAAGAAGATGCCTTGTAGACGTTTCTATCAGGTGACGACCACTGCAAAATCAGATTATGGAGAATCTACCTCTGGCATGGGGAAAGTCAGGAAGCAATATGACACATTTACACCTGTATCCAGGCACGGATAAACAGAAGGAAGACGAAGAAGAAACCATGACATGTGTCAGTTTTTATAACACTAGCTCAAATTATGGTTAGACCGTAGCTGTGGGAACATCATAATGAGGCGAAGAATTTTCGGTGAAAATTACTCAGAACAGAAGTTTTTTTCTGGACTGATGGATCTTCCTTGTCTTAAACCATCACTTTGTGATTAAAGGTTTAAAACAGCTTACCCAGGCAGAAAAAAGGTGTATTGATGCATTGTTTATTACAGAAATACCCCCAAAAAACAACACTCACAACTTTATAAGTTCACAGTTTTACATTCTTGACTTTTCTGTAACATAAATAACCAGAGTGGATGCACGGATTTGTGAGGCCAGATTACCTGAAATGCATCAGCTGCACAGATATCGTAGCAAATGTTAAAGGTGGGAAAGTCAATTTTACCCACAGCAGCAAGGTTATGAAAGAGGCACTATGCAGAATTATAAATTGCTGGAAAAGGGCTGAATTTATAGGTTCATAAGCTTGCGGGACATTTTAAGCCTAAACCATTCCCCTTTTATGCTTGAAATACCCTATCTCATTTGGTTATAGATTGGCCTTACCCATCCCATGGTCGATAATTATATATTATGCCTAATGAAAATAAATGGGGTCATACCACAGATAATTCGAGGGGACCCATGGATGGGATAAAGCATTTAGGAGCTGCATCTATCCATAAGTTTGACAGCCATTCATTCAGATCAGATAGAGAAATCGAGTGATTCATGGAATGTGTCATAGCATTACCCATGTAAAACAAGCTATACCCAGTAACCACAAGAAGACTTAAAGGACAAAAAATACCAAGTCTCACCTCTGAATTTACTGAGCATCTTAAAACAGATTTAAAGCTGTAAAATAATGAAAAAAAATGCCCAATAAATTAAAAAAAAAACTGTATTTTCAAAACCTTTAGGGAAAAAAAGACTAGCATCAAATAAGAATATTGCCAAAGCACAGTAGTGTAGAAGAACACAGGAATCTTACTAGGCCATCAAAAATATGTATGGAATACATTCAATAATCTAGGAACACAAAAACTTCAAGTAAATCAAAGTCCAAACCATGGACAAGACACATTAGCCCTCATACAACACAATATATGCAACTCACCTGCCCCCCAAACTTACCAATAACTACTTCACTCCTTGCTTATTTCCCTCATTTCTACTTCAGTTCAGTTGCTGAAGCAAATTATGGACCACCTTAACAACATTTTCTGTTCACTATTTATAAAAAAAAACCTCCCAACATATTTGTGGTGCCCGTGCCCTGGCCCAGCAATCAAGGAGCCTCAATCCTCGCCACTAACACCAGTGAGGGATGTCTCATATATGAGGAAAGGATAGCAAATACACATGGTAAAGTGCAATTTCCCTTAAGAGCACACAGAGATCACAGTCAGTCCAGGGCTGACCGCTCCCTTGTTCTCCAGGTCCCCAATAAGACTCCCCGATGGCACAGCTACAGGGTCAAGATCTCAGCCTAGCTGGCAAGCTAAAACCTCCAGCACCCTCTCTGTCCAACCGGTGCTTCTTGTCCCTGCCCAAGTAGCTGACAGACACACACACACTTTGCGATATGAGTTTATACAACCACACAGACACTCCTGAGAAAGGCTGGCACAGGTTCTCCAGCTGTGCCCCTTTTACCCAGACTATACGGTAGACATCCCTGCCACCACCCAGCTAATATTCATCAGCTACTCAAAGGCCATTAAAAGGATGTCCAATTATTACTGTGCAATATTATTATCCAATTGGTAGTATGACTAAACAGTCAAGGCTTATTGGAGTGACTTGGTACAGGATCTTTATATACATGCAATGTACTCTTAGAGCTTAACTTATCTCTACACAAAGCAGCCACAGGTGAAAGGTTTTAAAATATTTAATAATAAATAATACAATACTTCTTACTACACAGTGCTGGTCAAGAGTTCAGAGATCACAGAGAAATACTTAAAATAATTCATACAGTTCTGACATCACAGAAAAACACTTAGTCGAATCTTTCTAGTTTCTAGCTATTTCTAAGAGAAAACAAAAGTTTACGATAACTTGCATATAGAACAGGCAGAGTGTTGATGAGTTGGATGGTCAAGACAAAAACACTTAATAATCTCTGGTTTTCTCTGTTTAAATTGAAATTGCAGTTCTGATAACCACCAGTGGCAGTGGGGAGCTTAGAGCAGCCTATCTATCCCTGGAGGAGTGTTCCCAGCACAAGAATCTGGTAGTCTATTGGCCGTTTTGGGCCAATTTCTAGCTCTTTCAAGTCCCCCTGTATAAAACCCGCATTGGCGCGGTTTGTGCACTTGTTACTACTCAGCCAAGCTCCTCGTGGTCCTGCAGAGTGGTGCTAGCAGCAGAGAGGCTAAAAGAGTGACTGCTAACCTGATAAAAGTGTTTTTATTCCTGCTACTACCTGGGCGACTGTCCGATCTAACTAAACTGCAAGTATTTCTGCTTCTTGAACTGTTTTAAACTGTTTAAAGTTGTTTTTGCACCTGCACTTTTAAAGTTTGTCCTGTTTGTTGCATTTACCTGTTGAGGCTACACACTCAACTGCGCTAGACTGTGTTACATATTTATTGCATTTTCCTGCTGTTTGTTGCAAAAAAGAAAAAAAAATCCTTGTTTCCCATCTTTCCTGACCTAGAGTAGTCCAAATACAGGCTTTGCTGTATTCTGGACTTTTGGAAAGTTCCTGTGTTGCCCATTTCCTTTCTTTGATAAAGGGAGACTTCTTTGTTCACCAGTGGCAGTGGGGAGCTTGGAGCAGCCTATCTATCCCTGGAGGAGTGTTCCCAGCACAAAAATCTGGTAGTCTAGTGGCTGTTTTGGGCCAATTTCTAGCTCTTTCAAGTCCCCCTGTATAAAACCCGCTTTAGTGCGACTTTGCGCGATTTTGCGCATAGCGCAGCATCGGGAAGCGCTGCTTAATTGGGTTTAAAGCATTCTCGGCTCCACAAAGTCTGCTCTTCACTTTTTCCCTTAGAACTGATCTAGTTCTCATAATAAACACCCTATTCCCACTCTAAAGCCTTGCTCACTAAAGCAATTATATAAGTTAGCACTAAAAATTTAAAAGCACTACACCCTCACAAACTCCCCTTGAGTACCTTGTTCCCCAGTGGCCCTTTTTTTCAATTATAAAGGAATTCCCAATACTATTCTAGCATGTCCAAAGGTCAGTTGTCAATCTCCTCTCCGGTCCAGCCTGTGAATCTGGGAATCTCGAGGCAATGTTACAACTGCCTCATGTACACATACAACCCTCTCCTCCCCCCAACAAATTCCAACGCATGTGAGAGATGCAACCATATAGCCAAACTGGAGGCTAAGCTCTCTCAACTCAGTACTGGCGTAACCAGTTAGGAGGAGAAGGAAACAACACTCACTACAATTCCAGTCTCACATAGACCTACCATGACAGCAAACCAAACACATAAACACACAAAAACATACTCGGAGGCTCTAAATAAAAATCTGCCTAAGTAGCAGAGACTTCCAATGCAGACCCCCAAGCAACCGCTACCCCAAAGCAAAACACGTGCAACACATAGCTCACAAAGCCAGTGTGCCGAACAGTCACAGCCCTTAAGGCCAAACAACACACCTGATACACTTGTAATAGGTGACTCTATCGTCAGGCACACTAACGTCCCGTTCACCAGGCTGAACAAGGAGAAGGTCACGGTGAGCTGCCTGTCGGGCGCTAGGATCTGCCACATAACACAAGCACTCACGTCACTCCAAGGCAAGTACAAATATGGCTCAGTCATTGTCCATGCTGGTGTGAATGACCTGAGATGTACCTCCCTGGACTACATGAAAAGAGACATAGAGGAGCTCTCTGAGCATGTAGCCCAGGCCGGTATGACCCTGACCTTGATTAGCATCTTACCTTCACCAAGAATGATGTCACAATATGAAGACAAAATGATCAATTTCAACAATTGGTTTAAGTACTGGTGTTATTCAAAGGGGATCCAATGCCTGTCTGCCTGGGATGACATGCTCGACAAGCCACAATGCTTCGCTAGGGACGGCTTGCACCTGTCACCCCTGGGCTTTTGGATATTGGCAAAGGCTCTTGCCACCCCCATAGTGCCTTTTTTAGGCAAGGCTCAAAAGACAAACCCACCTCCATAGGTATCACAAGGGATAAGAAACTAAGAGTAATGCTACTCAACGCCAGAAGTCTAAACCTCAAGACGCACTCACTCGAAACTCTCCTTAGCATGGAGAACATCGATATCTGTGCAGTAACAGAAACCTGGTTCAAGGCTCCCGAGAGCACCCCAGCACTACTAGGTTATACCTCATACCATGTTTTTCGGCCCCAAAACTTGGACCGAACCACAAAAGGAGGGGGAGTATCAATATTCGTCAAAGATACCCACACCTCCAGGTTGGTGGCACAGCACGAAGCATCAGAGACTATCCATGTACAACTAACAGTGGGTAAAACTGCCTTCCAGTTTATAGCCTGCTACAGACCACCCTCCCAAACCCAGGAACCCCACTCGGCCTTCCTGAGAATACTGGAAAATATGAAGGTCTCTCCAAACACCATTATATTGGGCGACTTCGACTACCCTAACATAGACTGGGAGCATTACTCTAGCTCAATCACCCTAGCCCGAAGGTTCCGAGAATTTATAAACTCAAATGCTATGGAACAACTTGTTGCCACTCCCACAAGAGGGGAAAACATACTGGACCTGATCATCACCAACATGGGGACACTATGCTCCAGACCAGAAGTGTATCCCTCACTGGTAAGATCAGACCATAAACTAAATTCACTAGATATTCACATCCCGACCCCAGCCCCTGTCCAGAAAACCACAGTGAAAAACTTCTCTAAAGCAAATTTTACACTCCTCAAAACCGAGGTGGAATCCTTCAAAGCCCCTGGGCCTGTGGAAAATACGGCCCAGACTGCAGAATCCTTTATAAACGCATTCTATGAACACCTTCAGGAATGCATGGATCATGCAATCCCAAATAAAACCAAGACCCAATCTTCCAAAGTTAGGCGTCCTGTCTGGTGGATCCCAGCCATAAACAAACTATACAATAGAAGGAGGAAGCTACTACATGATAGAGCAAAATCCCAAAAAGGGAAGGCATCTCTGATCAGTATTAGCAAACTACGGGCACTCATAAAATCGTCTAAGGCCAGCTTCGAGAGAAAAATTGCACAGGACACTAAGGATAATCACAAGGCTTTCTTTAGTTATGTTAGGAACCTGGGTGGGAATTCCCAGATATGCTCAGAATTAGTCCAAAATGACAAAAAATACACAGAACCCACAGACATTGCCAACATCCTAGCTGACAGGTTCAGCGCAAACTTCTCCCCCCCTTCCCCACCAAAAGGGCAAATATCTATCCCAGCAGAGTGCTGCCACCCCTGACATCTCAGATGCTCAGGTAAGAGCCGCCCTCTCCAAAGCAAAAAACACAGCATCACTGGGACCAGACGGTGTCCCGGGCTGCGTCCTACATGAACTCCAAGAAGAACTAAACCCAAACATAAAACTACTGTTCAATCTCAGCCTTACTACAGGATATGTACCCAAAGAGTGGCGTACAGCAACAGTGGTCCCTCTCCACAAAGGTGGTGCCTCAACAGATCCTAGAAACTATCGCCCCATAAGCCTGACTAGCTTGGTCTGCAAAGCTATGGAAAGGATCATCATGGACCTCTTAAACCTGGTTGATTTCTTTGAAACAGTCACCAAGGCCATTGACGAGGGGAAGGTGGTCCACACAGCCTACCTGGACCTTGCAAAAGCCTTCGATACAATACCCCACTCGGGCATTATAGATAAGCTCACCAGCTTAAATATAAACCCTTATGTCACTAGATGGGTTGCAAACTGGCTCAAGGACAGAACCCACATGGTTAGAATTGCTGGAGCCATGTCAGACTCCAAACCAGTTACAAGTGGCGTCCCACAAGGCTCAGTCCTGGGACCTCTCTTGTTCGGTATATATTTCTCGGCGGTACAGGCTAACACGGAAGGACTGTGGCTGACCAAGTTCACAGATGACTGCAAACTGGGCGCCATAATCGACTCTCAAGCCGACACAAGCATCCTACAAAAGGGCCTCATAGAAACAGACAACTGGTGCCAGAGCCATGGCCTCAAGCTAAACGCCAAAAAGTGTATAGTCATCCCTTTGGCAAAAACAAAGTGCCCACAAATTACCACATAGGTGGTAATCCATTAAGTACGGAAGAAGTAATTAGGGACCTGGGGACCCAAGTTGATAGCAATCTCTCATTTGACAACCACGTGGCCAAAGTGGTTAGAAAAACATTTTATATAGCCCACCTAATCATGAAGGGATTCACATCTAGATCAGGGGAGGTCATTGTGCCTCTTTACTCATCCCTCATCAGGCCCATAATTGAGTACAATGCCCCTTTTGGGATGTACCTTACCAGACACCTGCAGCAACTGGAAAGACCCCAAAAGTACCTCACCAAGAGGATCAAAGGGCTCAAACAGATGCCATATGCTGCCCGGTTAAAGAAACTCCAGCTCTACTCAGTGGCATACCACCTGCTCAGAGGCGATCTGTGCCTGATTTATAAAGCCATGTCCAACCCGGAATTAATGGACATGCTGCACCTTAGAAAATCCAAATCCCATCGATCTACGCGCTCGAGAGACGTGAACCTCAGCACTGAAATAAATATGACATGCTGGAGGGACAGATTCATAACCCAGAGGCTCCCTTCACTCTGGAATAAAATCTCAGTCCAGGTTAGGCAGAGTCCCTCATTGACTCTCTTCAAGAGGAATCTTGATGAATGGATGGGAGATAGTAGGTTTACCCCGGGTATCACTTCTGTGTCACTGTTAGACAGAGGCACAGTATACTAACCTCGAAAAAGGGCATAGCAAAATTCATTTAAAATGGGTGGCGAAAGCCAAACACACTCTGGATAGGCTTATAAATGCCCTAGGGCAGATAGCCTAGTATGAACCTATGAACCTATGAACCTATAAACATTACATCATTCTTCACCCTTCCTGGGGTTCCAATGCCAACAGAAACTGTATCTACATTCTTTACACCTAGGCAGAAACCAGAGCAATAAAAATACATTTGCATATTTAAATCTAGCAATCTAACTCTTGGTTAAAACAATATAAAGAATGTGCTAGCCCATACGGAATGACTCTGAATCTTTAACTTCAAAGGACAGTCATGAAGTAATTTTGAACTTCAAAGGACAGACATGGAATGCTTGTCTTAGCTTTCTTTACAGCAGAGGGCAATGTTGTTACATTTTTTGAAGTTCAACATTTCACAACATATTCTTTCATTTAAGAAAACAAGTCTGTATTTCAACATTTATATCTGTCTGGCTAGGCTGGCAGCCTTAATCTATCTTCACCCAATCTTCACATATCTCTCCCCCTGGAGAACTCAAGCTAGTTTTTCAAGTGACCCTTGAGAAACGCCACTTGAGAGGGTCAAGTCTGAGTATACCTACCCCATTCCCTGTCTTGAGAGCCCATCTGCACTGGCATTGCTACTCCCACTGAGGTGCTGCAGTGACATATCATATGCTTGCAACCTTAGGCTCCATCTCAGCAACTTGGCATTTTGCTGGCTGGCTCTGTTTAACCATATTAACGGGTTATGATCTGTCATAACAGTGAATTTCCTTCCATACAGATAAGGCTGAAGTTTCTGCAATGCCCACACTATGGCAAGACATTCCTTTTCTACAGCTGCATAGTATTCCTAGGTTTATAGGTAGGTACTAGGCTATCGGCCCTGGGGCCTATACAAGCCCAGCCAAAAAGGTACCCTGGCTTTTGCCACCCAAAAAAATTATTTTCCTGTGCAGAGCCACAGAGGTGATCCCCGGGGTGAATTTCCTATTTCCCATCCAATCATCAAAATTTTTCTTGAAGAGTGCTAATGAGGAGCTTTGTTTGATATAGACAGGTAGTTTATTCCAGAGTATGGGTAGTCTCTGGGACAGGAATCTATCCCTCTGGCATGTTCTGTTTATTGTGGTGACAAGGTTTAGGTTCCTAGAGCATGTAGCTCGGAGGGATTGGGATTTCTTTAAGTAGAGCATGTCCAACAGCTCTGGGTTTGACATAGCTTTGTATGTTAGGCAGAGATCACCTCTGAGTAGGCGATATGCGACTGAGTAAAGCTGGAGTTTTTTAAGACAGTCTGCATAGGACATCTGTTTGAGGCCGGTAATCCTCTTTGTGAGCTATTTCTGTGGCCTTTCCAGTTGTTGTAGATGTCTTGTGAGGTACATAGCAAAAGGGGCATTGTACTCTATAATGGGTCTAATGAATGATGAGTAGAGAACAATGACCTCTTTTTTCTGAATGAGAAACCTTTTGTGATGAGGTGTGCCATGTAGAAGGATATCCTGACTACTGTGGCGATGTGATTATCAAAGGAGAGACTACTGTCCACCTGTGTCCCAAGGTCTCATCACACTTTCGGTGTTAAGTATACTACCGCCTATGTTGTAGTTCATGGGTACAGAGTTTTTATCAAAGGGGATGACAATGCACTTTTTAGCATTGAGCTTCAGGTCATGGCTTTGACACCAGGCATCTGTCTCAGTGAGGCCCTTTTGTAGGATGTCTACATCGTTAGGAGTTTCGATTATATCTCCTAGTTTGCAGTCATCTGCGAACTTCATTAGCCAAAGACCTTCTGTTTTAGCCTGTACTTCAGAGAAGTAGATACCAAACAGGAGAGGACTCAGGACTGAACCCTGTGGTACTCCACGTGTCACTTGTCTGAAGTCAGATTTGGAGTCTGCTACTTTCACAGTGTGGGTTCTGTTAGTGAGCCAGTTGGCAACCCATCTTGTGACATAGGGATTTATACCTAGTTTAGTGAGTTTATCTATAATTCCAGAGTGGGGGATGGTGTTGAAAGCCTTGGCAAGATCTAGATAGGCTGTGTGAATACCTTACCCTTGTGTACGGCTTTGATGACAGCTTCAAAGAAGTCTATCAGGTTTAGGAGACATGATCTGCCTTTTACAAACCCGAACTGGGTGGGATCTGGAATTTGGAGATTATCAATGTCTTTGTTTATAAGTTCCATGATGATATGTTCCATGGCCTTGCAGACCAGGCTTGTCAGGCTAATGGGGCGGTAGTTCCCGGGGTCCGTGGTGGCTCCCCCCTTGTGGAGTGAGATAACCGCTGCTGTGCACCACTCAGCAGGCACAAAGCCTGAGGTGAGGCTATGATTGAATATGGTACTTAGGTGGGGTGCGAGTTCATTCTGTAGTTTGTGTAGAACGCAGCCTGGGATGTTGTCTGGTCCCATGGATGCTGTGTTCTTGGCTTTGGAGAGTGTGGTTTTTACCTGTGCAGCCGTGATTACAGGAACTTTGCATTCTTCCGGTACAGAGATGGGCTCTTTAGGGGTTGAGAGGGGGGTAAATTCAGCACTGACCCTATCTGCCAGGATGTTGGCAATATCAGTTGGGTCTGTATATTTAGTGCCTTGTGCTGTAACTCAGAGCAGATCTGAGTGTTGCCATTGAGATTCTCGACATAGCTATAGAATGCTTTGTGGTTGTCTTAAGAATCAGTGGCGAATTTGTTTTCGTAACTAGCTTTTGAGGATTTTCTCAGGGATTGCAGCTTCTTACTGTAGGCTCCCTGGGTTGGAGCCTACAACTGAGATAAACCACTGGGTGCTCTTCCCCCTCTGAAGAAATCTGGCTAAGTACAGCCCCCACCGAAGCATCCACCTGCACAACAAATTCTTTGCTGTAATTTGGACTGGCTAACACAGGGGGTCCTCCCAAAGCTTCTTTAAGCTTCTGAAATGCCTGCTCACATGCTGATGTCCACACTACCTTATCTGGCCTGTTCTTCCTTGTCAGGTCTGTGAGGGGAGCAGCTATGGTACTATAACTGGAGACGAACTTTCTGTAGTACCCTGCTGTCCCTAAAAATGCCCTCACCTGCTTTTTAGTAACAGGTGCAGGCCATAACTGAATAGCTTCCACTTTGGCAGGTTATGAACTTATGTTACCACTCCCCACTCTATGCCCTATGTAGGAGACCTCTGCCATACCCACCTGACATTTGCACGGCTTAATGGTTAACCTTGCCCTCTGTAGTCTGCCCAGCACCTCCCTGACATGCTAAAAGTGCTCTGGCCAAGAATGACTGTATATGGCAATATCATCTAGGAAAGCAAGGGCAAACCCTCCTGCTCTTACACCAATATGATCTACCAGCCTCTGGAATGTCACTGGGGCATTCTTCATCCCAAAGGGCATCTTTGTGAACTCATACAAGCCAAATGGAGTCACAAAGGCTGACTTCTCTCTAGCACTGGGAGTCAAGGGCACCTGCCAGTAACCCTTGCTAAGATCAATGGTTGTAAGATACTTAGCCCCACCCAGCTGCTCTAGGGCCTCATTTGTCCTCGGCATGGGGTAAGCATCCGACTCTGTGTGACTATTTAATTTCATATAGTCCACACAGAACCTGGTGCTGCCATCCTTCATTGGCACCAGCACCACTGGGGAGGCCCAGGGACTGTTGGACTCTTGAATCACCCCTAGTTCCAACATCTCCTCTACCTCCTCTCTCAGAGTCTGTTTGACTCTCTCAGGCACTCTATAAGGGGCCTGCCTAATAGGCCTTTGTGGTCCTGTATCCACCTGGTGCTGCACCAGGTGGATGCACCCTGGTTTCCCAGTGAACATGTCCCAAAATTCCTGCAACACTGCTCGGATTTCTCGAACCTGGGTAAAAGATAGCTGCTGGGACATTGCTACCCCTTCCATTGAGGTGTCAGCCTGAGCCTCACTGAGGAGATAAGTCCCCAGATCTCCCTCAGACTCCTCCTGCAATCCAGTGCAAATGCTCAGCACAAGGGCCTCCCTATCATGGTAAGGTTTCATCATGTTAACATGGTACAATTTGTGCACCTGCCATCTGCCTAGCAGTTCCACCATGTAGTTAACATCACATACCTTTCTTACCACCTTGTAGGGACCCTCCCAAGCTGCTTGCAGCTTGTTGTGTCTGACAGGAATGAGAACCATTACCTGCTACCCCACAGCATACTCTCTAGCTCAAACATTCTTGTCATACCACACCTTTGTTTGTTACTGGGCTTTTGCCAGGTTCTCCAGGGCCAAGCTCATGAGTTCCCTGAGCCTTTTCCTGAGGTTTAGGACATATGCCACAACAGACTCCTTGTGAGACTTGCACTCACCTTCCCACTCATCTTGAATTAAATCTAGAGGTCCCGTCACCTATCCCCAGACAGCAACTCAAAGGGAGAAATGCCTGTGGATTCCTGGGGAACTTTTCTGTAAGTAAACAACAGATAGGGCAAATATTTGACCCACTCCCTCTTAAACTGATCTGCAAATGCCCGTAGCATGGAATTGATTGTAGGGTTTAACCTCTCAACAAGACCATTAGTCTGGGGATGGTAGGGGATGGTCTTCATGTGCTTCACCCCACAGGCCTTCCACAGACAAACCAGCAGGTCTGACATAAAATTGGCACCTCTGTCAGTCAGTATTTCTTTTGGGAAACCTACCCTGCTGAAAATCTCTAACAAAGCATTTGCCAACTTCTCTGCCTCAATAGAGAACAAAGCCACTGTCTCAGGGTATCGTGTAGCATAATCCACTACCACTAGGATATACCTTTTCTCTGTGGAACTTGGGGTACTCAAAGAACCCACAATATCCATAGCTACCCTCTGAAATGGCTCCTCAATCACAGGCAAACACATCACCTTTTGGCACTGCTCACAGGTCCTGTAGTACCCTGTTACATCTCTGGAAATTCCAGGCCAACAGAAGTTCTGCACAGTCTGTGCTGCCCACCACGGGTTCCTTTACACCCATGAACAGTACTGGGTGTCCCCTTCCTGTGCAGGGCTTCCCTGCTTGCCAGGTATAGGTCTCGCTTCTTCCCCAATTCATCTGAAATAGCACATTGTCTATCTGCTAACCAGATCCTCATGTCCTCAGGCAAAGTGCTAAGGGCTTGTTCCCTCACCAAAACATCTGCCAGCCCTTCAAAAGTGGTGACATGTCATCCACTCACCCACCTATAGAAATAAGTGCTCAGTTCAGCAACATATTCACACACACTTTCATCTGCCTTGCGTCTATACTCACAAAACTTTTTCCTATACGTTTCAGGTGTTAGCTTAAACAATTCTAACAGACAGTTTTTTACAGCAGTATAATCAAAACATGCAACATCAGACATTTTAGATAAAACAGTTACAGCTTTACCATGGAGTAAGGGGGATCAGGAATCATACCCAGAGCCCTTGGTCAACTTCATACTGTTTACATACCCTCTCAAACATATGAATGAAACTATCAAAATTATCCCCCTCTTTAAACTGCGGAAGAAATTTACTGACCTTTTTTGCTTCTGGGGTCCATTTACTCCCTTCCCCATTACCTCCATGACTCTGGCAAAGAGTCAGCATCTCCTTCTCATGCTGCCTCTGCCTCTCCTTTTCCTCAGCTTCTAGGCATAGCAGTTTCTCATTCTCCTCACTCTCTAGAAACCTCAGTCTCTCATCTGCTTCTAATTCCACACGCCTGTTCTCCAACTCAAATCTCTTTAGCTCTAGCTGGATTTTTAAGTCCACTGCCAAAAGGTTGAGCTGTCCATTCTCCGAGGGTATTATATCTCCACTGCCAGTCTGATTGTCCTCCTGGTTGCTGTTTTCTGATGCAGCTGTAACCAAGGCTGCAATCAGGTCTGCTTTAGTCAGGTTTTTGCACCAGTTCCCTAGCCTGGCACATCTCCGCCAGCTGGCTCATTGTCAGCTTTCCATACTCCTCTGCTGACATGCTGCCTGCTCACCCTGACTAACTAAGCTAACAAAAGAAACAAAACAATTCTTATCTGAACTCACTGCATGACTGTTTTAGAGTGCTAAAACACCTTCACAGCTCACTGTACACAAGCTACAGGGATTCACTCTACCCACACCACTACAAGCCAATTAGTATTTTCCAACTAATTAATATGTGATGTGGATATCCCACCACTGCCACCACAAATGTGATGCCCGTGGCCTGGCCCAGCAACCAAGGAACCTCAGTCCTCACCAACACCAGAGTGGACGTCCCATATAGGAGGAAAGGATAACAAATACACACAGTAAAGTGCAATTTCCCTTAAGAGCACACAGAGATCACAGTCAGTTCAGGGCTTGCCGCTCCCTTCCTCTCCAGGTCCCAATAAGACTCCCCGCTGGCACAGCTATAGGGTCCAGATCTCAGCCTAGCTGGGCAAGCTAAAACCTCCAGCACCCTCTCTGTCCAGCCAGTGCTTCGTGTCCCTGCCCAAGTAGCTGACACACACACACACACACACACACACACACACACACACACACACACACACACACACACACACACACACTTTGAGATAAGGGTTTATACAACTACACAGACACTTCTGGGAAAGGCTGGCACAAGTTCTCCAGCTGTGCCCCCTTTACCCAAACTATACAGCAGAAATCCCTGCCACCACCAAGCTAATATCTATTAAATATTCAAAGGTCCTTAAAATGGTGTCCAATTATTACTGTACAATATTATTATCCAATTGGTAGTATGACTAAACAGTCAAGGCTTATTATAGTGACTTGGTACAGAATCTTTATATACATGCAATGTACTCTTAGAGTTTAACTTATCTCTACACAAAGCAGCCACAATTGAAATGTTTTAAAATATTTAATAATAAATAATAAAAACACAAGATAATACTTCTTACCACACAGTGCTAGTCAAGAGTTCAGAGATCACAGAAAAATACTTAAAATAATTCAGTAGTGCAGTTCTGACATCACAGAAATACACTTAGTCTAATCTTTCTAGTTTCTAACTATTTCTAAGAGAAAACACACGTCTAAGAAAACTTACATATAGCGCAGGCAGAGTGCTGATGAGTTGGATGGTCAAGACAAAAATGCTTAATGATCTCTGGTTTTCTCTGTTTAAATAGAAATTGCAGTTCTGATAAACAGTACATCATTCCTCATCCTTCCTGGGGTACCCAGGCCAACAGAAACTGCATCTACATTCTATTACACCTAGGCAGAAACCAGAGCAATAAAAATACTGTTTAAATCTAGCAATCTAACTCTTGGTTAAAACAACAGAAAGAATGTGCTAGCCCAGATGGAATGACTCTGAATCTTTAACTTCAAAGGACAGACATAAAGTCATTTTAACTTCAAAGGACAGATATGAAACACTTGTTTTAGCTTTCTTTACAGCAGAGGGCAATGTTGTTACTTTTTTTGAGGTTCAAATTTTCAGAGCATATTCTTTCATTTAAGAAAACAAGCCTGTATTTCAACATTTATATTTACAAATGACAGACATATCTATAAAATTCTAGCTGGCTAGGCTGGCAGCCTTCATCTATCTTCACCCAATCTTCACAATATTCTTCCCTTAATTTTACATAAGGGGAAATACATGCCAACCTCTATCCCATATCTTCAACCCATCTCCCTCAAATTAATTTTTAAGACAGATATTTAAAATGTTACTATCACCCCCACTCCATTCAAGGTTGCTTGCCCCAACACAGAAGATTTTTGTCCCATAATAAATCTAAATCCTTCAGCAAAATACCTGAAAAATGGATTTAACAATCAAAGACTTAGGTTCTTAGGTTCATTGATTCATACTAGGCTAACTTACCTTGTAGACTATTTTAAGCCTAGCCAATTACCCCATGGAAGTACCAAACCCTGCACTTTGTGTTTGTAAGGTAAACACCTTAACCATTATGCCAACCTGCCACCAACGTCTATGAATCTTTTGACATACTGACATAGCTCTCAAGTGTCCAGATTTTTCACAGAATGTCCAAATTTATGTCTCATATTTTTGGTATTTTCCTCATAGGACTTGTGGTTTTCTGGCAAATCACTTGAATGATCCAAGGATCAGGCTTTGTCCAGGTTTCTTGCACCAAGAAGTTGAGAGGTATGCATATACCTCCCAACCTTACTGAATTACTTGGCATTTACTGAGTTTTGGGATCCAAATGAAGGGTTGCCATGATTCCCAAGTGGCACCCCTTCATTTCCGATTTTATTTCTTGTTTTTTTATTTTTCATGCTTGTGAGCTGACGTCATCACGTGCGCAATGATGTCAGCTCTGTCAGGGCTACCAGCCTGTCAGAATTGAGCTCTAGGAGCTCACATCATGCACGTATTTCCGGCTGACCTGGAATGCTCCATGAGTGGGAACGGCAACAGAACGAATGGGGAAAGGACTGGGAACAGAGTTATTTTATTCTGAACTGGGGAAAGGACCAGCAATGGAATGAACTGGGGGATTCTGAATGGGCAACAGCCAGGATTTATAAATGCATGTGGGACTTGCAGTAAGGAAACCTTTACTGTATTTTATAAAGCAAAGGGTGTGTGTCTTCGTTGAAGGCTGGGCGTCGAGCTGGCACCTCAACACCGTAAAACTCTACTGCCAAGGATTAGCAGACTGGAGTTCCGCTGTGGCGACCCCTAACCGGGAAAAGCCGAAAGAAGAAGATGAAGCAAAGTGTGTGTGTGTGTGTGTGTGTGTGTGTGTGTGTGTGTGTGTGTGTGTGTGTGTGTGTGTGTGTGTGTGTGTGTGTGGGTTGTTATTGGTTGCTAAATTACACAAATATTACAATAAGAATACACAGTTTTGTAAATAACCTTTTTTCCATATTAATAATAGTAAATCAATATAAGCAGTTAACTGTATAGACTATTTACTTCCTCTTCCGTAAATAAGTCTGCACATCTTCCAGATATTCACCGTAAAGGAGGATTGGTATATACATTTTTCAACAGGTCTGTTGACTAATAGAAATGCTTTTTGCCTTTACAGTATGAGATAAGAATTTCTTATAAGTAAAGCGTCCATCTGCTAACCATCTCCAGTAGCAAATTCTTAAGAGAAAAACTCAAGGGCTTAATTTCAATGTGGCAAAAGTTTTATCAGTGCTTGGTTGCGATAGTTTCAGTTATAATCCCCTGATTCTTCATTTTCATACACACTTTTTGACTGGCCTAAGCTTTAATTTAAAAGAATAAATTCAACTATCTCAAAATGCCTCCCATCAGTATTCATATCTACCTCTGTCTTTCCTTACAATATAATTTTACTATAATCTGACTATAATTTAAACTTGAATCGACTCACATGATAGGAGCAATATTACCAATATGATGAAGTAGAACTTGGAAATCAAAGAAACAGCATCAGACTTCCTTGCTAATGTTATATATTGATAGCAGAATCCATCTAGCTGTCAACACATATTCTGGAGTCACACAGAATGATACAGCTGTCTTGTTTTTCTCCACTTCCTGACAGCTTCTTAAATTTTATTAGGTTCCTGACTACTAGAATGTTATAGCCTTGAAGTCATATTTCTATCTGCTGACTGAAAGTTGGTCAGGCAGTGACTTTCTGTACGTAACCACCAGGCTGCTATGCAAACATATCACACCTGACAGCATCTCTTCCCTGGTTCCAAGCTCCTTTCTCACTTCCCTTAATATAGATGCTGACTTTTTCAGAGTGACTACTTATGTGAGCACAAGTTCTAGTTATCAGGATGAAACTATAAATTATTGCAAGAAGTAGGTAGTTAACTCAGACCAAACCAAGGACCACATGCTATGCCACACAAATATCCATGATTGCAGCATCACTATATCTGATAACCAATGTGCGAGCGTAGTTCTGAGAAGTCACCCCCAGATTACCTGCACAAAGGTACAGAGTTTAGTCATCATAGTTTGGTATTGATACCACTGGTGCACTAAGCTGTTTACTTTGAAAAGGAGATCCTTACTTGAATGAAGGTAGGAGAAAATTTTCATATCAATAGTTTTCCAAAATGTTTTCCATAGCAATAGCAGCCTGAACTTAGTATAGCTATTACTCACACAAAACAGCTATACAGATTAGAACAGATTCTGTGTGTGTGTGTGTGTGTGTGTGTGTGTGTGTGTGTGTGTGTGTGTGTGTGTGTGTGTGTGTGTGTGTGCGATTGGCTTTGTCCAGGTTTTTTGTGCTAAGAGGTTGAGAGCTATGGTGAGAAGTGAGAACTGAATTTGTATTCCCACATTATTGGCTTTGTCCATGTTTTTGTGCTAAGAAGTTGAGAGCTATGTTGAGAAGTGAATTCACTAAATAATAGCCATTTAAGTTTCAGTCTTCCTATCTTTCAGGAAACTGCTGATTTGGCATAGTGGTATGTTGCTTTGACTGTAGTGCACAGGGTCATGGGTTCAAGACTTGCCAGTGAAATGCATGGTGGTAACACAACATTTTGTTCTAGCAACTTTCCAAAATTATACAAGCAATGTTTAAAATGTGTCCCTGCTGTTTTTTGGCTTTTTGTCCCCCCCCCCAAAAAAAACTGAAATTGAAAACTGTGAGAAGCTGTACAAGATGCCTATGGCTTACACTACTGTCATTCTATTTACAGTGTGGGTGTGGAAGTAGACTTTTATTATGGAAATGTTCTAAATTGGGCAGTTCTGTCATTATTGGTTCATGCATTTTGTTTCATTGCCTACGGTACAGCCTACTGGAAAAATGTTCAAACAATAAATTTAAAATGCGCTCTGTCTAACAAGTGTACTGTATTATACAAGGAATATAATTTAATAAAGTCAGGAAGGTGTATCAAAGAAAAGAACACATGTATGTTTCTTGTTTTGTGTACAAGGGGCCAATGATTTGAAAACAGCCCAAAGTTAATCTTGATCCACCACTGCCCAGATGCATTTTCTTTGGGTGTGGTGTGGGTTTCCATGCTGTTTCAATGAATGTGAGTTTCACGGGCACAGAAGTTTTAATACCAAGTCTATTTGAGACAGTATTGCTTTGTTTAGCAGATGTCTATTAGTGTTCCTGCATTGTGCTGTAAAATGTAAAAATAAAATCCAAATAAGCATTGTAGAAGTAAAGCAGTATGCACACATTAGTGTTTATGGTAAATGGAGCAAAATAGCCAGGTAATGGGATATTGGAATGGCTGCCATATTTTGGTTGTCTGTTCTTCAGTTTGTGTTCAAAAGTTGGTATCCCACAATTCCACTGGAGTCGGTGGGGTTACGTAATTATGTATGCAAAGTATATGTTAATCAGCGTACGGATTTGTACCTATTTTTCATGGGCCTTGTCCAGATTTTTTATGTTTCCAGATTGAGAGTTATGTATGCATACAGGGCTTTTGACATATAGGTACACTAAGCAATGAAAGGATAACTGAAATCTCCCAACATAAACACATTTTTTATCAATGGCAATTTAGTGAGTACCTTTCAGAATTTCTTATGGTTGTTTACGAGTAAGTACTAGGCAATCAGTCTGCAGACCATTATGAGCTTTGCCAAAAATCCATAGTTAAATGTTCCATCCAGTCACAAGGAGGGTAAGGCAAGAGAGATTGGGGAGAATTTGAAGCTACCTAATCAATTACCTATGTTTACCTTAAAGGTGGAAAAGGTGGTGCTTTCCCTGATATGCAGTGACTGTTTCTCCCAGAGGTGGAGGAAATGTTAGGATATGACTCCATTGCATCAATGTTTTATTTATCTATTAATGAAAATTTTAGTTTCTTTAAAAATCAAGTGCAAATATTTTTCTTACAGTTTCATTTTGCAGTAATTATTCTCTCTTCAATGTAAAGTTTGCCTTTTGATGCTAAGATGTGTAATTTTTCTTTAGTTTCTTCACTGGAACTATATTTATTAAGTTTAATAAAAATGTGTTTGCTTTTCGTGCATGCTGAGCAGCTGCCAGCCACTTCCTGATTCTGAGTCATGTGATCCTGGCATGTTTTCTGCAGTTTGCAGCAGATTTCAACATAAAGTAACAAAGTCAGTAACACAATTAATTAGTCAATCAGCCAATGAATCAATCACCAACTAAATGCATTTATATTTAAAGAAACAGTATCAAAAGAACAATGGAACAAGATTAGAGAAAGTGTACAAAGTTAAGCATACAGTGCAATAAGACAGATGCATACCTCTTTACTGTCCAGATTTCCACAGAATGTCCAGATTTTTGGCTCATAATTTTGGTCTGTTCTTCATAAAATTTGTAGTTTTACGGAAAATCACTGGAATAATCTGAGGATTGAAGTCACTAAATAATGACATGCATTTGAGTTTCAAACTTCACATCCTTCAGAAAATGTATGTTAAAACAAACTCTGTTACTCTAGCAATTTTCTAAGTTTATAAAAGCAAAATTTAAAATATGTACCATTGTCCAGATTTCTTGTGCTAAGAGGTTGACAGGTATGGACAGATGTAACACTGCAATAAATAGTTATCCACCATGGCATGATCATTCATAAGAAGTTAATCTACAGTAAAATATGCTTCTGTATGTTATATATCTACTGGATTAGTCCTAGAATGAAAAATGTTCAATAAACAGAATGTTCTTCTCAGCGAGGCTGATGCTCCATCTATATGTGGGAATAGGTAATGCAGCTAATACCTGGCAGGATGCCAGATTACTTGTATTACCAGGTTTTTCATACAGGTAGAGCTATACTCAGACCACATACTATTGCAGCTTAGTGTAATGTGATCAGACCCCCAACTCCTGTGGGGATGCGACAGTTTTTGTTTTCAAAAACAGTTTTCTTTTGAACTACTGGCACTGCAAGCTTGTCCTTCATCTTGGATGGGATCTAAACCAAAGGGTAAAAAGGTCACAGAGACAAACCATTCAGGAAAACAATGCAAGAAACATCCAGCTAAGCTAGAGTTTTCACTGTGGGAAACTTTAAACCTCCTGCAATGGAGGCCCATGGGATATATGCATGACTCCTTAAGAACAGTAAGTGTTTCACCTATGTAGCTTCTGAATGCCCATGACTTTTTATTTCTTCCTTTTTAAGTCTTTATGGGTACCAATAAAGTCAGACTCCACCAGCTGTGGACATGCATGTTTCAACATTTTTATTGACTAGATGGAGTTTGGCTTTATTGACCTGAAAACACCCATAAAAACTTAAAAAGCATGAAGTAAAAAGTCATGAACATTCAGAAGACATGTAGATGAAGTACTTGATGTCCTTAAGGTGTTATTTGCATATATCCCATGGAACTCTATTATAGCAGATTTAAGGTATCACACAGTACAGCTCTAACTTGGCTAGGATTTTCTTGCAATTTTTTTACTGAATGGTTTCTCTGTGTGACCATTTTATCCTTTGGTTCTTTTGTCAGTTGGGATATTTTACAGGCACTTTAGTGTTTATAACTATCATCTGGGGGTTGACATAATGGCTAAGCTGTTTACCTCACAAATAAGAGGGACAGGGTTTCACTTTCACAAAGGGAAATTGCCCTTGTGGGACATTTTAACCCTAACGAGTTAGCCTAATACTTACCTATGAACCTATACGTTGCATAGTCTGGCAGTTAGCACAGAGGATTAAGGCTATGAGCAGTAGTACTTTTGGTACAGGGTTTGTTCCCTCATTTGGGAGAGGATTTGGCATAACGGCTAAGGTCTACACCTCACTGACAGAAGGTACAAGGTTTAATTCTGACTTCTGATTATTTGCTAGGCTTGTAATAGTCTACAGATTGATAGCCCAGTATTTACTAATAACAAGGACATTAAAACAGAATGCTAGCCTAGTACTTATGTATGACAAGGACATTGGTCCCAGACACTGGACCCATCCCGGTTTAGCTTTAAGGGAGGTCTTGCCTACTCAACCTGTTAAGACTTCTTCAAGGGGGTCACTAAGGCTATGGATGAATGGAAAACAGTGCAGACCGCCTACCTTGACCTGGCCAAGGCATATGATACAAAACCCCACTCAGGTATTGTTGACAAACTCTCAGAACTAAGCATAAACCACTACATGACTCACTGGCTGCTGGCCGGCTCACAGCTAGTACTCAAGAAGTCAGGATCAGTGAGACCACCTCCACCAGGAGACCAGTCACCAGTGTAGTACTTCATTGCTCTGTGTTGGGACTTCTCCTGTTCGGCATCTACTCCTTCACCTTCCTCTCTTAAAACCTGGTTGCCTCGTGGTTTTGGCGTCTTTTCAGGCTTGTTGACTGTTGGTGAAGCACCCACCAAGAGGAGAAAACGCTGAGAGAAGAAAGGGGCCACTTTTGAGACTTTAAGTATTTTTCCTCTGTTTATTTGCTAAGTTTTTCTGCATAGCCGCCTATTTTGAGCATTTTCTGGCTTGTTAAATTTGATTTCTGCATTAGTAACTGTATTTAGAGCACAACCTAGAGCTGTTTACTGAATTTCCTGTTTGCACTTATTTTTCAAATAATTTTTTCTCAAAACTTGCATTTTATCTATCTTTGGCCTAGCACTCTTGTGTGGGGTCATTTACTGCACTGTTATAACTTGTTAATACTTGTTAACCTCTGCTATCTCTGAAAAAACAAAAAAAAAAATCTTGTTTTTTTCCCACTTTTCTGAGATTTAAAAAAGTTCAGTTACAGGCTTGCTGTTCTTGAACTGTTTGTAAGTTTCTGTGAGGCCATTTTGTGTTTGGGCTAAAGGAAAGTCTCTCTGTTGATCAGTGGCAGTGAAAAACATTGAGCAGCCTGCCTGCCCCTGTGGGAGTGGTTACTGACTTGAAACTGTAGTTTTATTGGCAATTCTGGGTCAATTCCAAAACTCCTTCATCTTCCTCTCTTAAAACCTGGTTGCCTCGTGGTTTTGGTATCTTTTCAGGCTTGTTGGCTGTTGGTGAAGCACCCACCAAGAGGAGAAAATGCTGAGAGAAGAAAGGAGCCACTTTTGAGACTTTAAGTATTTTTCCTCTGTTTATTTGCTAAGTTTTTCTGCATAGCCGCCTATTTTGAGCATTTTCTGGCTTGTTAAATTTGATTTCTGCATTAGTAACTGTATTTAGAGCACAACCTAGAGCTGTTTACTGAATTTCCTGTTTGCACTTATTTTTAAAATCGTTTTTTTCTCAAAACTTGCATGTTATATGTCTTTGGCCTAGCACTCTTGTGTGGGGTCATTTACTGCACTGTTATAACTTGTTGATACTTGTTAACCTCTGCTATCTCTGAAAAAACAAAAACAAAAAAATCTTGCTTTTTTCCCACTTTTCTGAGATTTAAAAAAGTTCAGTTACAGGCTTGCTGTTCTTGAACTGTTTGTAAGTTTCTGTGAGGCCATTTTGTGCTTGGGCTAAAGGAAAGCCTCTCTGTTGATCAGTGGCAGTGAAAAACATTGAGCAGCCTGCCTGCCCCTGTGGGAGTGGTTACTGACTTGAAACTGTAGTTTTATTGGCCATTCTGGGTCAATTCCGAAACTCCTTCATCTTCCTCTCTTAAAACCTGGTTGCCTCGTGGTTTTGGCATCTTTTCAGGCTTGTTGGCTGTTGGTGAAGCACCTACCAAGAGGAGAAAACGCTGAGAGAAGAAAGGAGCCACTTTTGAGACTTTAAGTATTTTTCCTCTGTTTATTTGCTAAGTTTTTCTGCATAGCCGCCTATTTTGAGCATTTTCTGGCTTGTTAAATTTGATTTCTACATTAATAACTGTATTTAGAGCACAACCTAGAGCTGTTTACTGAATTTCCTGTTTGCACTTATTTTTAAAATCGTTTTTTCTCAAAACTTGCATTTTATCTGTCTTTGGCCTAGCACTCTTGTGTGGGGTTATTTACTGCACTGTTATAACTTGTTGATACTGGTTAACCTCTGCTATCTCTGAAAAAACAAAAAAAACCTTGCTTTATTCCCACTTTTCTGAGATTTAAAAAAGTTCAGTTACAGGCTTGCTGTTCTTGAACTGTTTGTAAGTTTCTGTGAGTCCATTTTGTGCTTGGGCTAAAGGAAAGTCTCTCTGTTGATCAGTGGCAGTGAAAAACATTGAGCAGCCTGCCTGCCCCTGTGGGAGTGGTTACTGACTTGAAACTGTAGTTTTATTGGCCATTCTGGGTCAATTCCAAAACTCCTTCATCTTCCTCTCTTAAAACCTGGTTGCCTCGTGGTTTTGGCGTCTTTTCAGGCTTGTTGGCTGTTGGTGAAGCACCCACCAAGAGGAGAAAACGCTGAGAGAAGAAAGGAGCCACTTTTGAGACTTTAAGTAGTTTTCCTCTGTTTATTTGCTAAGTTTTTCTGCATAGCCGCCTATTTTGAGCATTTTCTGGCTTGTTAAATTTGATTTCTGC
The DNA here is from genome assembly GCF_019279795.1 of Protopterus annectens. Lineage (NCBI taxonomy): Eukaryota > Metazoa > Chordata > Ceratodontiformes > Protopteridae > Protopterus > Protopterus annectens. Next base: position 1,816,875,876 of record NC_056732.1, read on the forward strand.
ATTAGTAACTGTATTTAGAGCACAACCTAGAGCTGTTTACTGAATTTCCTGTTTGCACTTATTTTTAAAATCGCTTTTTTCTCAAAACTTGCATTTTATCTGTCTTTGGCCTAGCACTCTTGTGTGGGGTTATTTACTGCACTGTTATAACTTGTTGATACTGGTTAACCTCTGCTATCTCTGAAAAAACAAAAAAAACCTTGCTTTTTTCCCACTTTTCTGAGATTTAAAAAAGTTCAGTTACAGGCTTGCTGTTCTTGAACTGTTTGTAAGTTTCTGTGAGGCCATTTTGTGCTTGGGCTAAAGGAAAGTCTCTCTGTTGATCAGTGGCAGTGAAAAACATTGAGCAGCCTGCCTGCCCCTGTGGGAGTGGTTACTGACTTGAAACTGTAGTTTTATTGGCCATTCTGGGTCAATTCCAAAACTCCTTAATCTTCCTCTCTTAAAACCCTCTTTTGCGCGTTTTTGAGCATAGCGCAACAGCGGGCGGCGCTGCCTAATTGGGTTTAAACTATTCCTGGCTCCACAAAGTCTGCTCTTCACTTTTTCCCTTAGAACTGCTCTATCTCTCAATTTAAACACCATATTCTCATTCTAAGGCCCTTCACTGGTCCAATTAAGTAATCCTACAAGTTAGCACTATTAAACCATAAGCACTACTTACTCTTATACTCTCTACGATTACCCTGTCCTCTATTGGTCCGTCTTGAATTCAGTTTCCCTATTACTCTAGCATGTCCAAAGGTCAGTCAATGGTTTCCTCTCCAGTCCAGCTGGTGAATCTGGGAATATTGAGGCAATGTTACAACTGTCTCATGTACACGGACAACCCTCTCCTCCTCCAAACAGGTTCAAATATATGTGAGAGATGCAACTATTTAGCCAAACTGGAGGCTGAGCTCTCTCATCTCAAAACTGGTGTAAACAGTCAGGAGGAGAAGGTAACCTCACACAACACAATTCCAGTATCACATAGTCCCACATCAGCGAACCAAACACATAAATACACAAAAGCATACCCGGAGGCTCTAAATAAAAATCTACCTAAGCGACAGAGACCTCCAAAGCAGACATCCATGCAAACGCTACCTCAAAACAAAACACACACAACACATAACCCACAAAGTCAGTGTGCCAAGCAGCCACAGCCCTTAAGGCTGAATAACACACCTGATACTCTTGTTATAGGTGACTCTATTGTCAGACACACTGACGTCCTGCTCACCAGGCTGAATAAAGAGAAGGTCACAGTGAGCTGCCTGTCGGGTGCTAGGATCCGACACATAACGCAAACACTCAGGTCACTCCAAAGCAAATACAAATATGACTCAGTCATTGTACATGCTGGTGTGAATGACCTGAGATGTACCTCCCTGGACTACATGAAAAGAGACATAGAGGAGCTCTCTGATCATGTAGCCCAGGCTGGTATGACCCTGACCTTGAGCAGCATCTTACCCTCACCTAGAATGATGCCACAGTACAAAGACAAAATGATCGATTTTAACAATTGGCTAAAATTTTGGTGTCATTCAAAGGGGATCCAGTGTCTGTCAGCCTGGGATGACATGCTCGACAAGCCACATTGCTTCGCTAGGGACGGCTTGCACCTGTCACCACTGGGCTTTCGGATATTGGCAAAGACTCTTGCCACCCCCATAGTGCCTTTTTTAGGCAAGGCTCAAAAGTCAAACCCACCCCCATAGACAGCACAAGGAACAAGAAACTAAGGATAATGCTGCTAAACGCCAGAAGTCTTAACCTCAAGATGCATGCACTCGAAGCTCTCCTCAGTATGGAGAACATCGATATCTGTGCAGTGACAGAAACCTGGCTCAAGGCTCCAGAGAGCACCCCATCACTACCAGGCTATACCTCATATCATGCTTTTCGGCCCCAAAACCCGGACCGAACCACAAAATGAGGGGGAATTTCCATATTTATCAAGGATATCCACACCTCCAGGTTAGTGGCTTTGCACGAAGTATCGGAGACCATCCATGTGCAACTAACAGTGGGCAAGACTGCTTTTCAGTTTATAGCATCCTACAGACCACCCTCTCAAAGTCAGGAATCCCATTCGGCTTTCCTGGAAACATTGGAGAACATGAAGATCTCTCCGAACACCATTATATTGGGTGACTTCAACTACCCAAACATTGACTGGAAGCACTACTCAAGCCCCAGCACCTTAGCCCAAAGATTCCTGGAAATTATAAACTCAAATGCTATGGAACAACTAGTCACCACTCCCACAGGAGGGGACAACATACTAGACCTGATCATTACCAACATGGGGACTCTATGCTCCACACCAGAAGTATATCCCTCATTGGTAAGATCAGACCATAAATTAATTTCACTGGATGTCCACATCCCGACCCCACCCCAGCCCAGAAAACCACAGTGAAAAACTTCTCAAAGCGAACTTCTCACTTCTCAAAACCGAAGTGGAATCCTTCAAGGCCCCAGGGCCAGTGGAAACTACAGCCCAAACTGCAGAATCCTATATAAATGCATTCTACGGACATCTCCAGGAATGCATGGATCATGCTATCCCAAACAAAACCAAGACCCAATCATCCAAAGGCAGGCGTCCAGTCTGGTGGACCCCTGCCATAAATAAACTGTACAACAGAAGGAGGAAGCTACTACATGATAGAGCAAAATCCCTAATAGGGAAGGCATCTCTGATCAGTACTAGCAAAAAATTACGATCCCTCATAAAATCCTCCAAGGCCAGCTTCGAGAGAAAAGGACACCAAAGACAATCATAAGGCTTTTTTCAGTTATGTTAGAAACCTGGGATGCAACTCCCAGACTTGTTCTGAGTTGATTCTAAATGACAAAAAATACACTGAACCCACAGACATTGCCAATATCCTGGCAGACAGGTTCAGTGCAAACTTCTCCACCCCCTCCCCCCCAAAAGAGCAAGTATCTATCCCAGCAGAGGGCTGCCTCCCAAACATCTCACATGCTCAGGTGACGGCTGCCCTCTCCAAAGCAAAAAACACTGCTTCCATGGGACCAGATGGCGTCCCAGGTTGCGTCCTACATGAACTACAAGAGGAACTAATCCCTCAAATAAAACAGCTATACAATCTCAGCCTCACTACAGGATATGTGCCCACAGAATGGCGTACAGCAACAGTGGTCCCACTCCACAAAGGTGGAGCCTCTACGGACCCTGGAAACTATCACCCCATAAGCCTGACTAGCTTAGTCTGCAAGGCTATGGAGAGGATCATCATGGAGCTCATAAACAAAGGCATTGGGGACCTACAGACACTAGATCCTACCCAGTTTGGCTTTGTCAAGGGCAGATCCTGCCTTTTGAACCTGGTTGACTTCTTTGAAACAGTCACCAAAGCCATAGACGAAGGGAAGGTAGTCCACACAGCCTATCTGGACCTTGCAAAGGCATTTGACACAATACCCCACTCGGGCATCATAGATAAGCTATCCAGCTTAAATATAAACACCTATGTCACAAGATGGGTCGCAAACTGGCTCAAAGACAGAACTCACAGAGTGAGAGTTGCTGGAGCCATGTCAGACTCGAAACCGGTCACAAGTGGCATCCCACAGGGTTCTGTCCTGGGACCACTCTTGTTCGGTATATACTTTTCCGTGGTACAGGCAAATGGGGAGGACTATGGCTCACCAAGTTCGCAGACGACTGCAAACTGGGCGCCATAATCAACTCTCCAGCTGACACAAACATCCTTCAAAAAGGTCTCACAGAGACAGATAACTGGTGCCAGCACCATGGTTTAAAGCTAAATGCCAAAAAATGTATAGTCATACCCTTTGGCAAAAACAATGTGCCCACAAATTACCACATAGGCGGAAACCCATTAAGTACAGAGAAAGTTATTAGGGACCTGGGGACCCAAGTTGATAGCAATCTCTCCTTTGAAAACCACATTGCCAAAGTGGTTAGAAAGACCTTCTACATAGCCCACCTCATCATGAAGGGTTTCACATCTAGATCAAGAGAGGTAATTGTGCCCCTTTATTCATCCCTCATCAAGCCCATCATAGAATACAATGCCCCTTTTGGGATGTACCTTACCCGACACCTGCAGCAATTAGAAAGACCCCAAAAGTATCTCACCAAGAGGATCAAGGGTCTCAAACAGATGCCATATGCTGCTCGGTTAAAAGTACTCCAGCTCTACTCAGTTGCATACTGCCTACTTGAGGCGATCTATGCCTGACATACAAAGCTATGTCAAATCCAGAATTAATGGACATGCTCCACCTCAGTAAATCTAAATCCCTTAGAGCCACACGCTCGAGGGACTTGAACCTCAGCACAGAAATAAACAGAACTTGCTGGAGGGACAGGTTCATAACCCAGAGGCTCCCTTCGCTCTGGAATAGAATTCCAGTTCATGTGAGGCAGAGCACCTCACTGAATCTCTTCAAGAAGAATCTCGATAAGTGGATGGGGGATCGTAGGTTTGTCCCAGGGATTACTCCCATGTCACTATTAGACAGAGGCACAGTAAACTAAACCTTAAAAAGGGCACAGTATACTCAAATCAAGGGGTGGCATAAGCCATACAGAATCGGGCTAGGCTTATAATTGCCCCAGGGCAGATAGCCTAGTATGAACCTATGAACCTAAGAAGTAAAGGCTAATGCCAAGGCATCTGGCTAACCAATTTCACAGATGACTGTAAATTGGGAGCTATTATACACTACCCCCATGACACTGGTATCCTACAGGAAGGCCTAACACACACAAATGGCTAGTGGCAAGCCATGGATTAAAGCTCAGTGTGCAGAAATGCATTATAGTGCCCTTTGAGAAACTGCCCACCCAAGCTACTTACTCCATCGATAAAACACACCTAAGAGGTGATCCAACAGTTAGGGGTCTGGTAAACTATGTAGACAGTGATCTGGCTTTTGACCAACATGTAGCCAAGATAATAAGAAAATCATTCTATGTCACCCAACTCTTAAGCAAGGATATTGCCTCCAAGTGTGTTATAGTACTATTCTACTCAGCCTTTATCAGACCCACCATTGAGTACAATGCTCCCTTCGGAACGTATCTAACCAGGAACTTGCAACAGCTGGAATGCCCTCAAATGTACCTTATCAGGAGAATCCAGGGTATGAACACCTTGTCCTACACAGATCACCATAAGGCCCCATCTCTGTACTCAGTCTCCTACAGGTTACTGAGGAGGCAATCTATGCCTAGCATGTAAGGCATCCTCAGAGCTACCTGTGATGCTCACTTGTGCATCGCAGGATGGCACAGTGGTGCAGCGGTAGGGTTGTCACCACACAGCAAGAGATTTTCTAGTTAGATTCTCGGCTGCTGAGTTCCTTCTGTGTGGAGTCTGCATGTCCTCCCTGCATTCATGTGGGTTTTCTCCGGGTACTCCGATTTCCTCCCATGTTACAAAAACACGTGTCTGGAGCATTTCTCCCCGGGCCTCCACTGAAAATTGGTTTCAGTCCAAGTCGGACATTCCCAGTAAACAAATATTAAACAAATAAATAAACTACAAAACACACAGCACCAGAAACACTAGATCCAAGGAGCTGAGCTTTACTTGTAAAATAAACAGAACATGCTGGAGAGACTGATATGTGTCTCAAAGGATTCCTGTGCTATGGAATAAGCTCCCCGTTTACAAGAAGCAGAATTCATCCCCACAACTATTCAAAAGAAACTCGTCTGACCTCAATGTCTCTGATATGCAAAGGTTGACAGTAAGTAAATTAATCTCCAACTAACATAACCCCCCACCTAACCATTAGCTACCTCTTTACTAACATACCCCCACCATACAAGTACCCAAGGAACTCGTGGACAAAAATGGGTTGAGTTGCATGGCTAGGCTCATAAGGACCCTGGTGGCTGTTAACCTAGCATAAACCAATGAACATATCACCTAGGTTGAAAGTCTGTGTTTCTACAGTATAGCCAAACTATCCAGTTATGTTGTACTGGTGAAGCTAATAAAAAGGGCCAAAACATGCTTGCCCACAATTAGTGGAGTATGGCTTTATTGACCTGAATATACCCATAAAGACTTAAAAACTACAAAGCAAAAAGTCATCAGCATTCAGAAGCCTGTTGCTAAAACACTTGATGTCCTTAAGGGGTCATTTGCTTATATCCCATGGGTCTCCATTACAGGAATTTTAAGGTATCACACAGTGAAAACTCAAGCTTGTGTGTTTTTTTCCTTAAATTTTTTACTGAATCAGCTTGGATGGAAAGAATGCAGGTACAATGTCCATGATACCCTATAGGTGGAGTTTCTGCAGTGGGCATAGCCTTGCAGCTTTACCTGTAAGTCAGATATGGAGCTGTTTTGCCACAGGACATTGGTCAGACTCAGATACCCCTCCAAATTCTGGGGTAAATATAGGCTATGTGCAGAACAAGTAACAGTATCTGCTCGTGGCTTAGAGAGACTTCCTTCAATTAGTGCCTTAATGTATTGAATTGCACACTATTTCCCACCTTTATGACATCATCGGAAGATGCCTCCAGATGACAAAGAATCAGGAAGTAATTGGACAGCTGCTTTGCATACAGTACATATAAAACACAAGTTTTTCTTTTTTTTTTTTTAAACTTAATAAATCCAGGCCCAATGAATTAAAACCACCATAATTTATGTGATGACAGCATAATTGCAGTGAACAGTGGTACAAAAAATTATTTATACTTACTCTTTAATCAGGTATTTGAATGACCATTTGTTATGTGAAGAAACAGGAGGCAAAATAGGGGTGGATCTTTCATAGCACAAAAGGCTAGACATAGGGCCCAATTCCAAAAAAAATTTGCTCTCAGCATAAGTGACCACTTATACTGAAAACAGGTCTTTTGGAATCTGGTCCTCTTATACATCTGGCCTGTTTATAGATACTTGACTCCCATGGACTGACATCAACTACTCAGACTAATTACCTTACATTTGTATTTAGATAGCATTCTAAACACAAACATATGAAGATAAATGTTAACTAGATGACATACTTTCCTAAGGAACTTGCTCTCAGTAACTACTTTCAGCTACAGAATGTGCCAACCTATCTTACTTATTTTAACTTTATAAGCTTTGTGGATAATATTTAGCCATATCATTGACCGCAATGGACAGATTAGCTAAAGAAGACATCTCTGTGTATCACTATCTAGATTTCTGTATTGTATCTTGCATCCAGAGGTTCATCTTTATATCCTCCCAACATCCACTCCATAAGTAATAATGTCCCATGTTAGAGATTTGTAACAATACATTCATAATCCAGAGAACAAACAGCATCAGTGCTGTGGCAAGTCCGGTACACTTCAAGTTAAATAAAAGTCTGGTACACTTCAAGTTAAATAAATCCAAGGTAATAAAAGTGACCAGAACCACAAATAAAACAAAACACTTTAATATTAAACTACAGTAACACAGTACCATCTAAGTAAAAACTCAAGTGCAAAAAACACTTTCTCACAAGGCTTCATCAGGCTAATGACAAACAGAACAAACAAGAGATAAATATATATGCAAAGATAATCACATGACATAATTAAAAACAATTAAATATTCAATTAATTTGAATATGTAACTGCCTTAAGTGGGGTTTTAAAGTTACTATTCTGTTCAAGCCTGGTGGAATATGGCATTTGAACCTTAAACTCCATTTTAATTCTTCATACTCAGTTAGGTGTTTAATATCACCCCTCTTAATGGATCTGATATAATTTTCAATATTGAAATTTTAAAAATATGCGTAGTATCAGTTTCTGTAAAGTGTTCATACAATGCATTAGTTAAAATCTTCCACTTGATGTCCCAGATGGATGTCCGAGATGTGTTGACCTATTCTCTCTTTTAATTTTCTGTTGGTCTTCCCAATATAATATGTCCCACACTTGCAATATTTGGCTAAGTACATCAGATTTTGTGTATTACAGTTTAAAACCCCACTTAAGGCAATTATATAATCCAATTCAATGAATATGTAATTGTTTTTAATTATGTCATGTGATTACCTTGGCATATATATTTATCTCCTGTTTGTTCTGACTGTCATTAGCCTGATGAAGTCATATGGTGAAAGTGTTTTCCGCACTTGCATTTTTATTTAGATTTTACTGTGGTTTAATATTAAAGTGTTTTATTTTATTCATGGTCCCAGTCACTTTTATTACCTTGGATTTATTTTAACTTGAAGTATACTACACTTATCTTGATAATATTTGTTATCTGGATTTTACACGTTATCAGTGAGTTTGGTGTACATGAATAAAGTTGGGATCCCCTCTACTAGCACTATGCCTAAAAGGACATTCATATCAGTCTCCGATCTTGTCAATATTTCAGTGAACCCTCTGCAAACAGATTTGGAAGATGGAGTGATACATTATGAAACTGAAGTAGACCCAGGTACTGAACTGTTAAAACAATACTGAGATAAATTACAATCTTTTAAGCACATTACTCTTGCAATCAAATGCTTACAGTGGCAGCATTTGAGCTTCGTGAGGTAGTGCCAACTATGCCACGAGAAGTAGGGCAGTGGATGTGTAACACATGCCTGCATAGCTATCTGGAGTTTTGTAAAGAATTATATGTCAATTGCATATCAAACTGATTTGTACAGATGCTTGTGTTGAAAAATGTATTGGATTGATCTGTGCACATAGTTTGTAAACGTGCTGTTATATTTCTAACAATGTCATAACCATGACTCATTTATTTGAACAGAATCATCTAAATTAAGAAGTTGTAATATGCTCTTTCAAAACATTTCTAAACAAAAACTTACCACAGACGAGCTCACTGTATTATCAAAAGGTCTTACAATCATTCCTGCACAACAAATGGATTTAGCACAATTACTAAACTGAAACACTTTACTAGAACTTTAAATTTAAAGATTTTATTTGGCAATAATGAGAGGGCATCTAATAATTTAAAAAGGTCGAGTATGTTTATGCCTAGTCAAAATCCTATTGCCCTAGCTTTTGAAAGAACAGTAGAACATGCAGTATTTCATTTAAGCCAGCAAAGTAAAAAAGGCAAACAACAGTTTCATAATTTGACACAGGGACAAGAGCGAGCACTGAAAACATTAATTAATAACACTGAGATAGTCATTAAAAACATCGATAAGGGTTGTGGAATTGTGGTTATGGACAGTTCATGCTATACTAATACCACACTACAACTTCTTAATTCAGATGATTCTATTCAAATAAATGAGTCATGTTTATGATGTTGTAAGAAATATAACAGCAAGTGTACAAATATTGTGCATGGATCAATGAATACACAGTGAATTATTCCAGTAGCTAAAGACCATTAATCCTAAAATACGTATCGTTTATGGAATACCAAAGAGCCACAAATTGCTTAATTCCCCACCCATGAGACCCATTGTTTCAGCTTGAGGATGGGCCACAGATATCAAAAGTACCTAGATACCCCGTTGAAAAAGAATTTAACAACGACCGGCATTATTTATTTATTTATTTATTTTATATTTGTTTACCAGGATAGTCCGTCTGGGTATAAGCCCATTTTCAGTGCAGTCCCGGGAGAAAAGCTCCAGAAGTACAATTTACATTAATATACAGAAAAAGGTACATTGTATAATAAGAGAAATGCAAATATACACTGACTTTAAAAACATAACATTAAAATCTAAGAATAGTGTTATAAGCATTGTTTACATAATTTAAAAGTTTTTTTTTAAGTATTTTATATTAGTCAGACTAGTATAGACTGAGAAAAAGAAAGAGGTAAATTGAAGAGGGTGAAAAATACTTTCTGTGACTTGTAGAAGGGTTTTGTATGTAGAACAAAGTCGTCAAGTATTAGCATATGCTTAGAGTAATTGTTGCAAGGCTGGGATTCTGTCAGGCTGATATACTAAGTGGTAGGTGATAATAAGTTGGGAATAGGCAAGATACTGAGGGAGTTCTAGCCATTTTAATTGTTGCACTGTGTAGCAATGATGTGACCTATGTGGGGAATTTGTAGCAAACTTGGCAATTTTGTTATAGCAGGATTCAAATTTGGAAAGTTAAGTTTTGCTAAGTATGGTGAAGATGGGGGAGGCATAAATTAGAGCGGATAGGAGGCAAGTTCTAGCCATGTCTAATCTGGCTTGGTTAGCCAGAAACGGCTTAATGCAGTAGAGACAGCCAAGTTTGATATGAGTTTTTTTTAATGGATTTAGATAGGTGAATATCAAATTTCAGTTTATTGTCAATAGCTACACCTAGTAGCTTGGTTTGGGATATGGCAGCAATAATTCTGTTGCTTGAAGAATATATATGAAAAGAGGTTGGGGTATGGTTGAACTGGTTTGGAGAAATAGCATTAGCTTGGTCTTCTTTGGGTTCAATATAAGGCTACCTTTGTTTAGCAAATATGCAACTTCCAAGAAAAATTGTTGTGTGATGTCCTGTAGTTGTGTGAGGGAAGATGCATTACATAACATGGTAGAGTCATCTGCATATTGGACAACTGAGGCAAGTGGAGTGGATTTATACAATTGGTTAGTGAATAAATAGAAAAGTAGGGGGCCTAGTATGGAACCTTGTGGGACTCCAATGTTAACAGGGAGTAAAGATGATAGCTCCTGATAACACCAAACAGTGTGTTGCCGTTTTGTTAGGTAGCTGTGGAACCATGCTAGGGTGGAGTGACTTAAGGTTTAAGATGGCTAGCTCTGACAGTAGTTTTTGGTGTAAAACTGTGTCAAAGGCCTTAGAAAAGTCTAGACAGATGGCAGAGACAAGTCTGTTTTTGCTTCTATGGTGGTTTACAGTGTTGGTAAAGCTGAGGAGGGTGGTTGTGGTGCTATGATGGGGGCGAAAACCATGTTGTGTATAAGAGAGGAAGTTGTTGGTTAGTTGATTTAAAAGCTGGGTATGGATACATTTTTCAAGTATTTTACAGAGGGGGTGAAAGGATGGCTTTGGGTCTGTAGTTTGTAAGTTCTGTGGATTTACCTCCTTTATGCAGGGGAGAGATATAAGAGATTTTCCAGGGTAGAGAGACATAGTTTTTGGTGATACAGTGGTTGATGAGGATGGATATAGGGTATGCAATTGGACTGCGCAGTGGTGCAGCGGTAGCGTTGTCACCTCACAGCAAGGGTTCTCTGGTTTGATTCTCGGCTGGGGTGCCTTCTGTGTGGAATTTGCATGTCCTCACTGTGTTAATGTGGGTTTCCGCCAGGTGCTCCAGTTTCCTCCCACATTATAAAGACATGCGTCTGGAGCATTTGTCCCCAGGCCTCTGCTGAAAATTGGCTTTGTTCCAAGTCGGACTTTCCCGGTTAACAATTGTTAAATAAATAAAATAAATAAATATGCAACAACTTTAAGGAATTCTGAAGGGAGACTGTCTGCAGCTAAGCTAGCGGGTTTCAGTGTTTTAAAGAGTTTTTTTATAGTGTGATTTGGAGCAGTTGTAAAGGAGAGGGTATTTTCAGTATTACTGTTGAAGGCTGGGAATTTGAGAGGAGGTATTTTTGTTGCCCTTGATGAGACAGTGTATTGAGTTTATGAAGAAGGAATTAAACTGTGTTACAATGTTCTCCTCTGAGAAAAAATGCAGTGAGTGTGGGTGTAGGGTAGTAGTGTTGCCAGGCTGCAGGAGTTTCTTATTAGAGGACCAGATTTTTTTTTGGGGGGGGGGTTGTTTTGGTGGTTTTGTTGTGCAGTGGTGTAGTATATTTTTTTATCATTTTTTATTTGAGATTTTGCTTTATTTGGTTAAAGGTTTATAGTGCCTGAATATTTGAACTGTATCTTACTGAAATTGGTTCACCTTGTTTGCTCTAGCATAGACTAGATCCAGGCCTACTGAATCTAGCTTTGTTTATATGCTTGTTGTTTGTTTGCTTGTTATTTCCCTGGAAGCTAATTCCACCTAATACGCAACTTCTCAGCACTTCTGTGGATCACTAGTGATATCTGCATTGCTTACTGTACTTATTTCCTTGTTTCACTTGAAAGAAAGTTACTGTTTGTCGTTTTTGCATTTAGTTACTTGTAACACATTGCACTCAAGTTACCTGGCACTTGCTCACTAAAGCAATTATATAAGTCAGCACTAAAAATTAAAAGCACTACACCCTCACTCCCCACTGGCCCTTGTTTTCAATTAAGGATTTCCCAATATTATTCTAGCATGTCCAAAGGTCAGTTGTCAATCTCCTCTCCGGTCCAGCTGGTGAATCTGGGAATCTTGAGGCAATGTTATAACTGCCTCATGTACACAGACAACCCTCTCCTCCTCCCACATAACACAAATACTTGCGAGAGATGCAGCTATTTAGCCAAACTGGAGGCTGAGCTCTCTCAACTCAGGACTGGCAAGACCAGACAGGAGGAGAAGGCAACTACACACACCACAAAACCAGCCTCACATAATGCTACCACTCCACTGAATCAAACACATAAACACACAAAGACATACTCGAGGCTCTGAGTAAAATTTACCTAAACAGCAGAGGCCTCCAAAGCAGACACCCAAACAACTGCTACCTCAAGACACCCCACAAGCAACACACAAACCACAAAAGCAGTGTGCAAAGCAGTCACAGCCCTTAAGGCCAAATACAACACCAAACATACTTGTCATAGGTGACTCCATAGTCAGACACACTGACGTCCCACTCACCAGGCTGAACAAGGAGAGGGTCACAGTAAGCTGCCTATCGGGCGCTAGAATCCGCCACATAACACAAGCACTGGTCACTCCACGGCAAGTACAAATTTGACACACTGTTTGTCCATGCAGGTGTGACCGACCTGAGACGGACCTCTGTGGACTCCATGAAAAGAGACATAGAGGAGCTCTCTGATTATGTAGCCCAGGCAGGTATGACCCTAACCCTGAGCAGTATCCTTCCTTCACCAAGAATGATGCCACAATATAGAGACAAGATGATCAGCTTTAACAATTGGCTTAATGTCTGGTGTCATTCAAAGGGGATCCAGTGTCTGTCTGCCTGGGATGACATGCTTGACAAGCCACGCTGCTTCAAGGGACGGCTTGCACCTGTCACCCTGGGATTCCGGATATTGGCTAAGGCTCTTGCCACCCCATAGTGCCTTTTTAGGCAAGGCTCAAATTCTAAACCTACCACCCTAGAAAACAAAAATGGGAAGAAACTGAGGGTAATGCTGCTCAATGCCAGAAGTCTAAATCTCAAAATGCACGCACTCGAGGCCCTTCTCAGTATGGAGAACATCGATGTCTGTGCTGTAACTGAAACCTGGTTCAAGGCTCCTGAGAGCACCCTGGCACTATTAGGTTTTACCTCATATCATGCGTTCCGGCCCCAAAACCCGGACCACACCACAAAAGGAGGGGGTGTATCCATATTCATAAAGGATACTCACACCTCCAGGTTAGTGGCAACGCACGAAGCTTCGGAAACCATCCAGGTGCAACTAACCATAGGCAAAACTGCTCTACAAATTGTAGCATGCTACAGGCCACCCTCTCAAACTCAGGAACCCCACAGCCTTCCTGAAGACACTGGAGGGTATAAATGTATCCCCAAACACCATCATATTGGGTGACTTCAACTACCCGAATATAGACTGGGAACATTACTCAAGCCCTAACTTTCTAGCCCAACGGTTCCTGGAGTTCATAAATTCAAATGCCATGGAACAGCTAGTCACTGTTCCCACGAGAGGAGAAAATATACTAGATCTCATTGTCACAAACATGGGGACAAAATGCTCCACACCGGAAGTATATCCCTCATTGGTGAGATCTGATCATAAACTAATCTCACTGGAAATCCACATCCCGCCCCACCCCAAGCAAAAAGACCATAGTGAAGAACTTCTCTAAAGCAAACTTCACACTACTCAAGACTGGTGTGGTATCCTTCAAGGCCCCTGAGCCAGAGGAAACCACAATCCAAGCTGCGGAAGCCCTTACAAATGCCTTCTATGAACACCTCCAGGACTGCATGGATCAGGCAATCCCAAATAAAACCAAGACTCTTTCCACAAAGGGCAAAGCGTCCAGTCTGGTGGACCCCAGCCATTAACAAACTTTACAATAAGAGGAGAAAGCTATTACATGATAGAACAAAATCCATAAAAGGGAAGTCACCCCTGATCATTATTAGTAAAAAAATACGAGCACTCATAAAATCAACTAAGGCCAATTTTGAGAGAAAAATTGCCATGGATTCAAAGGACAATCATAAGGCCTTTTTCAGCTATGTTAGGAACCTTGGTGGAAACTCCCAGATATGCTCAGAATTAGTCCAAAATGATACAAAAATCACTGAACCCACAGACATTGCCAACATACTGGCAGACAGGTTCAGTGCAAACTTCACCCCTCTCCCCTAAAGGAGAGATAACTATCCCAGCCGAGTGTAGCCTCCCGGACATCTCAAATGCGCAGGTGAAAGCTGCTCTCTCTAAAGCTAAAAACACAGCATCAATGGGACCGGATGGTGTCCCCGGCTGTGTGCTACGAGCTAAATGAGGAATTAAACCCGCACATAAGGCAGCTGTTTAATCTCAGCCTTACCACAGGATACGTGCCCAAGGAGTGGCGTCGGCAACTGTGGTCCCACTCCACAAAGGCGGCCTCACGGACCCTGGTAATTACCGCCCATAAGCTTAACAAGTCTAGTCTGCAAAGCTATGGAGAGGATCATAATGGAGCTCATAAACAAAGATATAGGGGACTTGCAGACATTGGACCCGACCCAGTTTGGCTTTGTCAAGGGAAGATCATGCCTTTTGAACTTGGTCGACTTCTTCGAAACAGTCACCAAGGCCATTGATGAGGGAAAGGCAGTCCATATAGCCTACCTTGACCTTGCAAAGGCTTTCGACACAATACCCCACTCGGGTATTGTAGAAAAACTTACCAGCTTAAATGTAAACCCATATGTCACAAGATGGGCTGCAAACTGGCTTAAGGACAGAACCCACAGGGTTAGAGTTGCTGGCGCTGTATCAGACTCCAAGCTGGTCACAAGTGGTGTCCCACAGGGCTCGGTCCTTGGCCCCCTATTGTTTGGCATCTACTTCTCAGAAGTACAGGCCAACATGGGAGGACTTTGGCTGACAAAGTTTGCAGACGACTGCAAACTGGGCGCCATAGTGGAAAGTGCATCGGACACGGATATCCTTCAGAAGGGACTCACGGAAACAAATAGCTGGTGCCAGAGCCATGGCCTGAAGTTAAACGTCAAAAAATGTATAGTCATACCCTTCGGGAAAAACAAGGTAACCCCAAGCTACCATATAGGTGGCAATCCACTAAGCACAGAAGAGGTTATCAGGGACCTGGGGACCCAGGTTGACAGTGGCCTTTCTTTTGACACTCACATTGCTAAAGTGGTTAGAAAGACCTTCTACATTGCCCACCTGATCATGAAGGGATTCACATCCAGATCTAGTGAGGTCATTGTTCCCCTGTACTCTTCACTTATCAGACCAATGATCGAGTACAATGCCCCATTCGGGATGTATCTCACCCGACATCTGCAGCAATTGGAGAGACCCCAAAAGTTCCTCACCAAAAGGATAAAGGGACTCCAAAATCTGTCATATGCTGCCAGATTGAAGAAACTCCAGCTCTATTCAGTCGCATACCGTCTGCTCAGAGGTGACATGTGCCTGACATACAAGGCCATGTCCAACCCGGAATTAATGGACATGCTCCACCTCAAAAATCCAAATCCACCAAAACCACTAGAGCAAGCGACTTAAACCTTAGCACGGATATAAATAGGACGTGCTGGAGGGATAGATTTATCACTCAGAGACTCCCTATGCTGTGGAATAAAATCCCGGTCCATGTGAGGCAGAGCACCTCGCTGACTCTGTTCAAGAGAAATCTAGACCTGTGGATGGGAGATCGTAGGTTTACCCCGGGAATCATCTCTGTGTCACTGCTGGACAGAGGCACAACAAACTAATGGGCACAGTATTTTTTCATATAAGGGGTGGCGTAAGCCACAATAATTTGGGCTAGGCTTATAAATGCCTTAGGGCAGATAGCCTAGTATAAACCTATGAACCTATGAACCTATTTCTAAGCTGTTTGTAGAGTTGTAGAGTGATATGGTTTCTGTTAGTTAGCCAGCGCACCCATGCCTTATCCCTTTGTTTTAAGAGATCTTTAGTGTTATTAGTCAGCCATGGCGAATGGTGCTTTTTTATTCTAGCAGATCTGCAAGGGGCTAGGCTATTTAAGATGTCTAGGAAGGTAATGTTAAAGTGTTGTACAGCATATCTAATGGTAAGGTTGTTAGTGAAGACCAATTTATTTGTTGGAGTAAGGAATGAAATATTTGGGTATTAAATTTCTTTTTATTACAAATTAGACGATAGACTGATTGTCTAGGTGAGCTAAGATTATGTCTAAACAAATAAGTGGGCATGTGGTCACGGATACTATCCGGGAGACACCCTGTTTGGAGGGATGTAGGAGATCTGTTAGTGAGGGTCCAGTCTAAAATTCAGTGTCTGTTAGAAGTTTTATCTATTCAGGTAGGTTCTTGTATGATCTGAAAGAACCATGTAGGTTTATAAAGTTAGAAGGGCTACTGGTGTCATAGGAGGTCCAGTCTGTATTGAGATCTCCCATTATGATGGTTTCTTGTTGGTAGATTGAGGATAGCCAACAGAGAATGTCTTCAACAGTTGCTGAATTATCACCATGGGAATATATAAATGGCTACTATGATCAAAGTTTTGTGTTTGTTAATGTTTAGTTTACTGAGAAGTATTTTGGTATTGTTAAATGAAGGAGAATTGATGATTATGAGTTCTAGTTCAAGGTTTTGTTTGAACATTATAGCTACCCCACCTCCCTGTTTAATTTGATGGTCAAGTCAATAGTGGTTGTATCCAGGAGCTTAGACTTCATTGTTTTGATATGTTGTTTGAGTCACAGGTTTCAGTAAGAATAGCAATGTCAGAGGAGTATAAATCTAGTAAAGCATGGAGGTCATGAACTTTATTTAACATACTTCTTAGGTTTATGTTAAGGAACAAGAGAGAGTATTATTTTTGGTGGGAGGGGATGATGGGGGGGTTATGTGAGGAATATGTGGAGGTTATGTTTTGATGGAATAGGGGGCCAGGTTTGGGGTGAATATCCCCACTGAGATGTAATTGTGATAGTATACTGAGTGCAGTTTTGATATATTTGTAAAGTAATTTATGATTTGTGGGGAGAGCATCAACTTTAGAACTGGTTTTGTGGTATTTGAGTGAAAAGTAGCATATGTGGGTAGTGTTAAAGAGGTAGGGTTCCAGGTAGGGGGTGTAAAGGGGTATTCTGAAATATGGGGTAGTAGTTGTGGAATGGTAGGTGTAATGGCTATTAATGGGGGTATGAATGTTTGTCAAGAGATAGAGGAAGGTTAAAAAAAGAAATGCCTGTTTGAAGAGAAAGGGTTTTTAGTGATAAATGTTGGAGTGACTGAGACAGAGTGGAAAACTGACTGAGATAATAAGGCTTAAAAGGAATGTAGGAAAAAGAGAAAGAAGTATACATTTTACTATTTGAAAGAATAGGTACCTAGAGTAAGTAATGCTATAGATGGAAGTGAGTTGTAACAGAAAGTATGTGTATATAAAAAGAGAGTGTTAGATTGGCTTAAGTATGTGTGTGTTGGTCAGTCTTTGTTTAGGCAGATAAGGCCAGCCGTGGTTTAGTGAGATAAAATGATATTTGCTGTCAGGTTGACAACCGCTGAGAGAATATGGGTGTAGTGAGCACGATAACAGGGTTCCGTGGAGTCTTTGTTTAGGCAGGTAAGACCAGCTGTGGTTTAGGGAGATAAAATGGTATTTGTTGTCGGGTTGACAACTGCTGAGAGAACATGGGTGTAGTGAGCACGATAACAGCTTTAGGGAACACACTACTGGAAATGCCATCATAACCACTAAAATGTGAACATAAGAGTAATTATAATACAGGATACTGCAGATTTTTTACATCAGTTAGCGCAATGGTCCTCTGTAAATGAAAATACATGACTATTTCTTTGCTACACTTGATTTAGATTCACTTTTTACTGTAATACCTAATGATACTGGAATTCAGTATATAAAAGAATTACCCAATTGAATATTCTGATTTTATGCATGCCAAAAACAGAGGTTATGATTAATAGATTAAGATTAATAGATTAAGAGGTTAATGATTTGCTTCATTTAGTTTTAACAAATAATGTCTTCCTATTTCAACGTCAGTTATATAAACAAGCAACAGGTGCAGCGATGGTCACTCCTGTGGCAAACACATATGCCAATATTTCATGTATCCATGGGAAAGGGAATATATATTTAATAACAATGCACATACAAGCAGTGTTAACTTTTAGAAACGTTTTGTGGCGCCAGATTAGAATTTGAAAAGCATAAAACATACATTTCTAGCACAACAAATTTCTTACACATCAAAAGTGAAATATCTCCCTAAGAATTAAAATGTTTAGATATTAGATATTACACTTACTAAACTTGATACTAGACAAACAGAAACTTCTCTATAGAGGAGGCCAGTTAACATGAATACATATTTACACAGAACAAGTATGCATTCCCAACATATTTATAACAACATTGTGAAAATCAGTTATTGAGGGTGGCAAGACTCAATTCTAATGACAGAAACATGGAATTACAGTTACAAACTACAGTATAAGATTTTATACAAAGAGGTTATAAAGCTGATGAAGTAACTAATACTTAAGGTGAAATTATTAGTAAACGTGACACAGATTATAATCTCCTATTTTACAGTTGGAATAAAAACAGTGAAACATCTAGGAGGTGTTCACAAATTCATACATAGTCATTAACATACAATAAAACATATCTAATATCAAAGGCATTATATGTAAATATTGGCCTATTTTGACCGGTATTCCACAACTAAAAACAATAGTCTTGGTAACTCTCACCTAAATTTAGCACTAAGAGACTAGCTAATCTAAAAAAAAAATTATGTTATAAAGAACAGCCCACTATTCATACATTTTTTAGCAGTAACAAATGGGGTAACTTTAGATGCAACAACTGCATATATTGTACTTACACATACACAGAAAAACAAATAAAACATACATTAAATGGCAAGAATTTCAATTTCAATGCATATAGCAATTGTAATACACGAAATCTGATTTACTTAGCAAAATGTTGCAAGTATGAAGCATATTACATTGGGAAGATCAACATAAAATTAAAAGACAGAATAGGTCAACACATCTCGGACATCAAAAGGAAGATTTTAACTAATGCATTGTATAAACATATTACAGAAACTGATACTACGCATACTTTTAAAATTTTAATATTGAAAATTATATCAGATCCATTAAGAGAGGTAATATTAAACGGGTTCCTATCAGTTCAACAAAACTTCAGTTCGAACACCATATGTTCGAACTGTGAAATTCGAAAACTGATTATCACGAAGCCGCAGAACACCGAATTCTTGCCCAGTGAAAGAATTCAGTGGGCCATTTCTGTGGCTTTGCAATTTTAAGCACTGTGGTGGAAAGTTACGGGTCAGGTTCAGGTAAATGTGCGATTGTGCTGACGTTAGGTTTAGGGCGCGGGTTACATGAGTTAGGGTTAGGGCGCGGGTGAGGTGGGTGTGCGATAGTGACAGACTTTAGGGTTAGGGTGGGATAGGTGAGTTAGGGTTAGGGCACGGGTGAGGTGAGTGTGCGATAGTGACAGACTTTAAGGATAGGGCGGGATAGGTGAGTTAGGGTTAGGGCGTGGGTCAGGTGAGTGTGCAATAGTGACGGACCTTAGGGTTAGGGTTTGGGTTAAAGTAAATGGATAGATAGTAGTGTATATACAGTTTAGTGTAGGGTTAGATGTAGGATTTTAAGTGTATGTGTGTGGATTGCTGTTTTTTTGGTGTGCTTGTGTTGTGTGTGTGTTTCTTGGAACAGCAATTTTTTTCCCCGGGAAAAAAAATCGCTGTTCTAAGCCTTCGATGTTTTTTCACTTCGAGGTTAGAAGTGCGAACATATGGTGTTCATACTTCTGCCATTTCGTCGAAGTGATATAGACCCATATTAAACACCTGAGTATGAAGAATTAAAATGGATTTTTAGGTTCAACTGTCATATTCCCCCAGACTTGAATGGAATAGTGACTTTAAAACCCCACTTAAGGCAATTGCATAATCAAATTTATTTAATATATAATTGTTTTTAATTATGTCATGTGATTATCTTTGCATATATATTTAACTCCTGTTCTGTTTGCATTAGCCTGATGAAGCCATATGCTGAAAGTGTTTTCTGCACTTGCGTTTTACTTAGATTTTACTATGGTTTAGTATTAAAGTGTTTTATTTTATTTGTGGTTCTGCTCGCTTTTATTACCTTATAAACATAGATCTATAAACAACTGCAGGTCAATCCTTCTTCCCACCCCCCACCATAAAATCCCATGCATTGCCTCCCAGCATCCTGTCTGCTTACGTTAATGTCCATTTAAATGTAACCTTTTCTTCCTTTATCATTCCTGTCACAGCTGCTCTCCCTCAACCAATATTCTGTCATTGCTCCTACTAAAAGGTATGGCCATGTACCATTTGTCAAGGAACTTTAGCCTAGTATCCACTTGTGCTCTTACATAAGTGTTGCTGACAGATTCACATGCCTGACTGTCGACCCCCATTTTTACTGTTCCCTTTTCTCCCATGTAATACAAAATTAAGGGCTGCACTGAAATTTAGGAAGAGAAAGCCAACACTGTGACGCTGCTAAATTTCCCCAGCCCCAGTCACTGTACAGTATTGGGCTGATAAGGGTCACTCTCGGTAACTGACCCTTGGAATGTTACACCAGCCTGTCATTCAGAATCCATTTTGCAGGCTTTCCTAAACTAATATATGGCTCTTAGATGGATCACCCCAGAGCCCTCCCATATGTGGCAGCACCACCATGGGGCTGCTAACCCATTTAGGGGAAGGTGCTTAAATTTCTGCTACTGGATGTGCTAACAAGTACCAAAAACCCTGAGTACCTTGGGGCATTTTACATAGGCTTCTATGCTTTGTCTACATTTACTATCTTCAGTTAGTTCACAAATGTACTGTTCTAAATTCTTCTATCCTTCCTCTTCTGCAGTGCTTTTGTCACTTCACCAAGACATAATGAGACCCAGAATAACAAATTATATCTACACAAAAAGCATAAATTATAGTTATACAAAAGAAGCCAAGTAACAGTGCAGTGCAGTCTCTTGTGTGCGCTGAATTCCTCACACAGGCTTCGTGACCCTCTGTTTTATTCCCAAAAATCTTGGCTATACAGTTCAAAAACATCAGAAGCTGCTACTTGCCTGAACCTATAACAAAAACTTAGCAGTTATCCTACCAAAAACCTCAGTGCATGGGCTACATAACTTGCTGCTTTAAAGACTGCCAAGTTTTACTTACTTAAAATATCACTATATCTATTCATTTATTTATTTTAGAGAACTCTACCATAAAATCATCAGCAGCTATGCTCCAGACTACAGTGTTTATTACAGGGTCAGCTCTTAAAAAACTGGTTCTGCCCAGTAAGACTACCCTGGATAATAAAACACACACATGCACACCCCTCAGATACTAGGTAGCTTTCCTGTTGAGGTCACTTAATGTCACCTGACAATACATTGGTGGTAACAGTGTCACAATGTAATATCTTATGGCTATAATTCTACAGTATCATAATCAAAGTTTTCCATTTTCCAAGTGAGGATCACAATTTGTATGCCCATTGCCTCCAGACACAAGTGTGTGCCACTGTCTGTGCTAAGGAAGGATCCAGAAACACAAACTGGAAATACAGCAAAAATGTGAAAAGCAAATCAGGAGCAAACAACACTGCTGTTCAGACATCACTTAGCCTAACGACAAAGCTAATACCAATAGTCTAATGTTTCAGCATCAGACAGAAGTGAAAATGTGTACTTGTACATGCCATATTTCTTAGTTATTTGTCTACATTCCTGGAGTCTTTGGGTCCTTTGTTAACAAAATCTGTTATTCCTCTGCAAGAATACTACAAATGATCAACTCATCAAAAAAATCGAATACAAGAAAAGCACACACAGCTGTGCCCCTCAAACTCCTGCCGAACCCAGCTTTATATACACTAACCCCTAGATCACACAAGTTTGGGGAAAGGACAAATCCCCATTCCCTAATGTATTGTAATCTTGCACAGAAAAATACTGCCATTCTGCAACCACTTTATTAAAGTTTCACATTAGCTTAGACTGCTGCTTTAAATCAAACATATTACTTCCTTACACATAGAAGGTCAGTTTCCATTAGAGCTCTGTAGCTCTTACATCAAACTTCAAAATTCTGGTTCCGGTCTCAATGACAGGAATTGCTGTGTTCAGTGAAAGAGAAGACCACACTGTCCTTTACAATTCAGGATTAGCAGAATAAAGTGTATTTACTTCACATATACCATTTTCCTCAGCAGTGCCCTGTTTCTCAGAACCGCTTACATGCAGCTTTAGCCTGCTTTTCCTAAACCAACCCCCATTGCCAGAAACTCAAATATAAGCCTTTATAAACACAAACCTTTCAGAGTTTAAGATAAAAAGAACAAAGGCTGCATATCAACAGAAAGCAGCTTATAAATTCTCTTACCTCTAGCTTCATGATTCTTTGTTTTAGTCTGCAGATCCACGATCCACAAGCTACACCATTCAGCACCTCAAAAAAGCTACTGACTGTAAGCGTAAAGAAACAGAAGTATAAATAATTACAGAAACCCAGCAACTTCTGTTATTTGCAGCACAAAATGCAAGGCCTCCAACAGCAATATTTGCATAACCTGAGAATTCCTTCCTGTCCAGCTCTGAAAGATGTCCCCACAAAATGCCAGTGACCTGATTAATATTCATGACATAAGTCAGCGGGGCCGGTACAGGAAGAAGGCCCGCCAACCCTGTCCCTGCACTGACAGCAGAGGGAGTTTTACTGTATGAAGTTGTTCCACGTGTAATGCAGAGCAAACTAGCTTCCACAATTTTTTTCAGTCTCCACTTACGTCTGCTACATTTATAGATTACATGCAGTGAATGGTAGTTAGATGCATGTACATTTTCCTTCAGTCTTCTACTCTATGTATTTTTTACACATTGTGCCTTGGTTTTTTTTTATAATTTTGCTGCCATGCTTTTCAGCTTTTTCTACCACCTTATGATCAATTTGATTAGATTTCACAAGGTCATGAATATAAACACATTTTTAAAAAGTGTACAAGAAAAGGATCTTGTTCATTTTTCATATTGCATAGTATCAAATGAAAAAGCAAGGGTGCACCTGTTTGTAACAAATGTGACACAGTGATATAACTTGCCCCAAGGCATTCTGTAACACATATTTGTTTGTTTAGCCAGTGCTGAACATACGGAGACATAAGGATCACTTCACCCACCTAGATGACACATTCTGATACACTCTACTGATGCAACTTATACTTAACCAACAATCTATTTATGTTTTCTTCCTTCCAGCATAAGAACAACTGTTGCTCTTACATCAACAGTAATGAAGTGTTTTGAGCGGTTGATCAAGAACCATACCTCTTCAAGCCTACCTGCAACACTGGATACATTACAGGTCTACCTGCTGCACGGCTGATGCAATCGCTATAGCACTTCATGAATCCTTCTTACATCTAGACAACAAGAATTGCTATGTCAGAATGCTGTTCAGCGATTTTAGTTCCACCTTTAACAATCATCCCCCAAAATCTGATATCGAAGGTGATCCAGGATACTGGACTTTCTCATCAACAGACCCCAGAAGTATATGTGGGAAATAACAGTTCAATCAGTATTACATTGAGCACGGGTGTCCTTCAGGGCTGTGTCCTGAGTCCTCTGTTTACCTTGTTGACACACAACTGCATGGCCAAGCATGAATACAACAAAATCATCAAGTTCGCAGATGATACCATTGTCAAAGGTATTGTCAGAAATGATGAGGAAACAGCCTACAGGGATGAAGTGAAACATCTGATAGACTGGTGTAACAGCAAAAAATCTGACCATAAATGTAAGCAAGACCAAAGAATTAATAGTAGTTCAGGAGGACTCAGGAGATACATCAACCTCTGGAAATTA
Source organism: Protopterus annectens (assembly GCF_019279795.1). Classification (NCBI taxonomy): domain Eukaryota; kingdom Metazoa; phylum Chordata; order Ceratodontiformes; family Protopteridae; genus Protopterus; species Protopterus annectens. The sequence goes on from NC_056732.1 coordinate 1,816,900,042, forward strand.
AGGGGGTGGCAGTGGAAAGAGTCAAAAACACCAAGTTCCTGGGGATGCACATCTCACATGACCTATCCTGGTCGACTCATATTAGCCACACAGTGAAGAAGGTACAACAACGTCTGCACTTCCTACGGAAACTGAGGAAGGCAAACCTATCTCAGTCCATCCTCAAAGCCTTCTACAGGGGGACCATCGAGAGTATCCTCTCAAATGGCATCATAGTTTGGTATGGTAACTGCACAGCATCTGACTGTAAGGCTCTCCTGAGTGTAGTGAGGACAGTGGAAAAAGTCATTGGTTCCTCGCTCCCATCCATGGGTGCATGAGACTTGGTGTGTAGGAAGAGCTAGAAAGATAATCAATGATCCCACTCACCCTGCCCATGGCAAGTACTTCCACCTTTCCTCAGGCAGGCGGCATCGCAGCTTACACTGCAAAACATCTAGACTGAACAGGAGCTTCTTCCCTCTCTCCATAAGTCTGCTGAACTCGAGTGCCAGGCATGATAGCGAATAATTAGATCAATATGCCACTTGCTATGAAGTATCAGCTATAATAATCACTCTGGCAAATTGCTTCAGTAACTGGTACAGCTAGCCTGATTTCTTATTATATTACTTCCTGAATGTGCAATACTCAGAAGTGAGTCACCACTCCATACATGTGCAATATGAACATCAGAATATATTATACTACAACTGATGAAGTGCAATATTCTAAGCAATCACAATGTCAAAGTCTTGCAAAACCTACTAGTATAATATTGTCTAATGTTTTCCTGTTCAATTGTGGTAACCTATTGTGTTGTTAATATTTTAATTACTATATTATGTGCATTAGTCTTACTGTCATTCAAACTATGTGTTCATTGTTATGTCTTGCACAGACACTAAAGCAATGTAATTTCATTCAGCTTACACTGCTGTGTATATCTGACAATAAAGTTTACTTTGACTTTGACATAAATCACCATGTATCTGTCCCATGCATTATTGAAACAAGTCACAGTTCCTGATTCTATAATCTCTGGTGGAATGTTTCATCATCCACCACACATTCATGAAAAAAAAAATTTCATGTATCTCTATTAACCTTTCCACCTTTTAATCTCAGATTGTATCCTTGTAACAACATGCACACATATCTGACCCCCACTCTTCAGGACTACATACATTACAGTCTTGCTGTCTTGATTTGGCTTTAGTGAAGACCACGTACCATTTTGGTTGCTTTTCTCCGTAACACCTCTCTGTTCTGGCAAAATGGGGTCTCATGAATTTCATACAGTAGTCCAAATTTGGTCTTATCCATGTCTATACATGTGTGTATGTGTGTGTGTGTGTGTGTGTGTGTGTGTGTGTGTGTGTGTGTGTGTGTGTGTGTGTGTGTGTGTGTGTGTGTGTGTGTGTGTGTGTGCGTGTGTGCGTGTGTGCGTGTGTGTGTGTATACAACATAGAAGGCTATTATACCATGCTAGGAGGTATGCAAACCCAGTTCAACTTAGCAAATCAGACAGCATGAATGAGTGAAACTCCCATATCAGTCATATGATGGGATTATATAACTGGTGGCATTTCCTTCAAAACACAAAGGACCAGATTCCAAAATACTTGGGAAGCATTGTAGAGGGCTTATGTCAACAGGAACTACAGAATCAATCACCTAGAGGGACAGCCCCATATGTTGTAAATGAGGGGTGAGGGAGTAATGTGTGTGTGTGTGTGTGTGTGTGTGTGTGTGTGTGTGTGTGTGTGTGTGTGTGTGTGTGTGTGTGTGTGTGTGTGTGTGTGTGTGTGTGTGTGTGTGTGTGTGTGTGTGTGTGTGTGTGTGTGTGTGTGTGTGTGTGTGTGTGAGTCAGGCAGATAGCAACTAGATAATGATTAAGGTCTTCATCTCATAGACACAAGGTACAGGTTTGATTCTATCTTTTGGTTATTGGCTAGGCTTAAAATGGCCCTTCAGGGCAGTTAGCTTAGTATTCAGCTATGAACCTATATATGCTGCCCAAACTTGCAACACATACATGCTGAGTTACAGCCGAAGTATAGGGTCTAATGCTAACTCCCAGACATGTACACTGTCATCATGATCATCAGCCCCTCTTTTTTCTATTTCTGCATGGAGTTGCAGTGTTGTGTCAGTTCTCGCCTTCTCTCCCTCAGTTCAATGACACTTTTCTACCTTCTTCATCAATCATGCCTGACTGGCATAGGTCTTCTCTCACAATCTAGCCATCTATTTGCTGGACAACTTCATTTCCTCCTGCCTTCTTCCAATCTGTCCCAAATCTTCTTCACCAGATTGTCTTCTGCTTTTCTGCACATGAGCCTGAACAACTGCAATCTGTTCTCTTTCACCTTCTCTGCAAATGGTGCTACACTAGCTTCTGCTGTGATGTCCTTATTTATTCATCTGTCCAGTACTGTGCATCCTACCACCCATCTGAAGGCACTTCATCTCCATCACCTCTAGATTCCTCAACTGCTGTGCCTTTACTGCCCAGGGTTCTGTATCATACAGTAGTACTGGTGCACCACTGTTTTGCACACCTTACTTTTCAGCTTCTTTGACATTCTTCTGTCACACACAACCCCGACACTCTGTGCCAGTTGACTGTAGCTCCTTTGATTGCTTTAGTCTCCTCATTCTCAAACACCCTTCCAGAAACATGAAGCTATTAACTTGTTCTACTATTTCCCCTTCTATCTCAGTTATCAGCTTCTTCTGAATTCTCCCATTTGCTGTCATTGCAACTGTCTTATCTGTGCTTAGTTTCATCCCTTGTGCCTTCAGTTTTGTATTCCATTCCCCTATACATTCCAAATTTCTTGGTCAGAGTCTGCCTGTAATGGCACATCATCTGAATATAGCGCCTTTCTTGATCTGTCCCCTCTGCATTGTTTGCTAATGTAGTCCATCACTAGTATGAACTGCAGTGGGCTCAGAACTGAACTCTGATGCACACCCACTCCCACTGGGAACCCCCTGTGTGAGACTGAATACTGTTCGTACTTGAGTCATTTGATCCTTGTACATAGCTTGCACTACTTTTACCAATGTTTATTAGAATTTGAAACACCACAGGACTGCCCCAAAACAGCTTTCTTGGAACCTTGTCATATGTTTTCTGAAAGTCTAGGAATTTCTTCATCTCTAGCTTCTTTCAGCTATCTCTCTCACTGCAAATATTGGGTCGGGTGTGCTGCATCCTAATCTGAATCTGAAATGCCATCTTGCTTTCTACTATTTGAAGTATTCATTTATCAGTCACCCTTTTCAGAACTTCCATGCAGTGTGACAGGAGTTTGACACCTCTGTACTGCCCACAATTGTGGATGTCCCCTTTGTTTTTGTACACTGGCACCAGTATGCTTATTCTCCAGTCATCTGGAATACACTTTTCTTTCCGCACTGCTTTGAGTACTCTCAGGAGCTATTTCTCTCCTGCCTCACCCAACATCTTCATCTGCTGTGATCTCATCTGAGCCTGCTGCTTTCCCAGAATTCATTTCCCTTAGTTCTTTTTGACTTCTTCTAGGGTGGGCTTCTTCTTTTCATTGTTCATAGGCTGTGTCTGGGGAAGTACAATTTCTGCGGGGATTTCTTCATTCAGAAGTTGCTGGAAGTACTCCTTCCATCTGCCTTTGAGTTCCTGTGGGCTGGTGAGCAGGTTGTTGTTGACATCTCTTATGGAGGGTGTCTGACTCTCTTCTTTATCTTTCTGTCTTTGCCTTGCAGCCTGATATTATTTCTTTGTGCCACCTACTAAGCCGCTTTCCAGAAGCTGATAGAGTGCCCCTGATGCCTTGTTCTTTGCTGTGGCAACTCCTGTCAGTCTTTTTCTTAGCCAACCAGTATTCCTTCTTAGCCTGGTCTGCCTTTTCTATCTCATTTTTTTTCTTGCAGCCCTTCTTTCCTTTGATGACTTCCTGGACTTCTGCATTCCACCACCAGTGTTCCTTATGTACCTTATTTCCATAGCTGGCTCAGCCACATACCTCCTCTGTAGTCCTCATACATGCTGTTTGGAAGTGCTGCCATTTTTCTTCAACTCCACCTATTTCCTGTTCTTCCTGAGGTGATAGAGATCCAAGTTATTCTTTGAACTCTTATGGTTTCTGTCCAGTCAACTTCCAGATCTTCAGCCTCATCTGTGTTGACCTTAGATCTTTCTCTGGCCATTGCTTGAAGCTAATTGTGGCAACAAGTGGTTTATGCTGTAGGCCAACTGTTTCACTGGGGATGACTTTGTAATCACTGATTCTATGCCAGTGCCCTTTCCTTACTAGCAGGAAGTCTACCTGAGTTGCATGCTGACCACTCTTGTATGTGATCTTGTGACTGTGTCTCTTGTTGAACCATGAGTTGGCCACCATCAAGCCATTTGACAGAAGTCTAGAATGGCCTCTCCTTTATTCCTGTTTTCCCACCCCTGTGGACCTAGGCAGTCCTCTTATCCTGTTCTGTTTGCCTGATATGTGTATTCAGGTCACCCATTATCAACACCATTCACGTTGTCCTGCTTTATCTAGTAGGTTCTGCAACTGCTGTCTGAATGCACTCTTTTCCTCACTATCACAATCTTGCTGTGGGACATAGGCTGAAATTATGAATAGTGCCATATCCTTTCACTGGAGTCTGATTGCCATGAGTCTGTCACTAATTCTGATGACATCCCTCATTGTCTTCTCAAGCCTCACTGGAGATCAATACGTATGTATAACTTTAAGAAGCTTTCTAGGGGCTTGCACAAGTGTATAAATACTGAGCACAGGTGAACCTGACTGCTATTTTGTAGTAAAATGTTGATATGTAAGCATGTATGTCTGTGTAGTCAGTCAGTTAATCAGTTTGTTTATATTTTGTAATGCTACTACCCATTCTGATGTGTTTCTATGTAATAATGCATATAAACAAACTACACCACCTGTTCGTCATCTATACTAGAGAGGGATGTGCAACATGGTGCCAGAATGGGATCCAGATTCTTCAGTTCAAGACCGAAAGGCACTCAGTTAAGACTGGAGAAATATACAGGAGTGAATCAACCCTACTGCATGTATAACCCACAAAACAGGACAGAAATGAATTTCAGATATTAAAACTTGCTCAGACTATTTCTTACTCACAAAAGTAATTTCTAAGTAACAAAAATATCCAAAACTATGACATATTAATAGAAATGTCAAAATAACTAAGGAAAATATTTGAAGTAAAGTCTGAATCGCATAAAATTAATAAAATAAAGGAAATGACCACATTTTTTTTTGCTAAGCACAACATTTTCACATTAATCAAAGCTATTTGAGTTGTCTGAAGTGTATGAAGTGTTCACGTTTGTGCAGTATTACAGTATAGTTATTTCATAAATTACAGCCATTACAGAGCATATTTCACAAAGTAAAGCATTTCAAAGAGCTTATTGTGCATTTGAATATTATTACAAGCACACAGCAGCTTGTTTGTACATAATTACAAGGGCCATATTTTTAAGTGTGTTTGGACATAATTTGTTGGCATGGCAGACAGATTTTGAGAGCCAACTCCACTTCTGTTTGACCATAATATTGCAGAGAACTGGGGAGTGTTTGAACAAGAGTAGGATATTTTCATACAGGCTGCATTTTCTGATAAAGATGACTGTGCAAAGGCATTTATTTTGCTTAATTTTACTGGTTCAGAAGCCATAGAAAGAGAGCATTAATTTGTGTATGCATCTGCTGTCTTTGCAGAAGAGGGGGAAAACTGTCATATAGTTATACTGGCTGAGTCAAGGGAGGACCCCAAGTGTTTAAAATATAAATTTAGAGAAACGTGTAACTGTCAAATAAATTGTTAAAATCAGACTGTAAAAATCATTAGGCTTTTCAAAATGACAGTCAATAACACAGGATGCTCAGGTTCAAAACAAGTTTTCTTTACTAATGTACATTAGAAGGCAAAAAACTATACAAAAACAAGTATAGAGTTTTGACTGGCTCTATACAGGAAATACCTTCAATTATATACCATTTGCAATCAGCTTTTGCCCACCTTACTGACGTGGTCAGTCACAGGGCATTTACATCACTATAGTCCACAATATTTCATTCATAAGAAGATGCTGAGGTAATGCTTTTTAAAAACTTTCCCATGAGAATAACACAGCCTTGCAAGGCACCTGGTCAATTACAATGTCTTCTTGTAGATGTTACTTCTTTCAAGGTTCTTAGATTAGTTTGGATACAATGGTCAGTTCATCTCTTAATACGTTCCTTTGTCTCTCTGGTAAGCAGCTGCACACTATCTCTGATAGTGTTCACAAGGCCATCCTTCTCGGTGGAAGGAAGAAAGATATACATGCATACATATTTATTTCTCTCTAACCCAGCAGATTATAATTACTGAAAGACATAAGCTTGCTGAGCTGGCTACTGCCAGGGTCAGAGGTTAACCACACTGCAGCTAAGTTTCAAACAATTACATGCAAGATCATTTCTACTGCCATATTGTTAAATAGAATCAAATGCATTACATATTATACTGTTTCTAAACTTTGCACTACATATATGTTTAAGTACATATTCTTCTAACAGTTTATATATGTCTAAGTACATATTTTTCTAGCATTCTGTATATGTTTAAGTACATATTTTTCTAACATTCTCCCTCCTTTTAATGCTTTTCATTCTATTCAGAAACATAAACAACATTATTTCATTCCCTAGTCTCTTCCTCTTAAAGATTTTTAACTAGGCAAGTCATTTAATCTATACTTCAGAAAAAGCATCATCTGAAATCAATCTTTCAATTTCAAAATCTTGGTAAAAAGTTTCAATAACAAATATATCAACAAAATCTTTGATTAATCTTTTCATGCAGGGAATTCTACAGTAAACACATGCTCCTATTAGGAGTATACCCACACAAATAACAATTAAAATGTTCAATAGGATGGAACCCCACCCCACCCAAACAAATTCTGGAAAAAGTCCGTCAGTGGGTTTGGGCCTGGTTTAGTCATTGCTGATACTTGCTGAATTACCTCTAGGTGATTATTTGTCTCGTGACGATTCTCAGGGATAAAAGCACAGCATTCTTTTTCGTGTACCACCTCTTGCCGCTAGGGTGAAGTAAAGAGCCATTCGATTTTGTGGCACAACAGTTCTCATTGCATTCAGTTCATCAGTCACCAATTCTAGGGCGGAAAAAGTTGCATTACTCATTACTTCGAGAAATCTTGACAGCTTCCTCAGCTTCCAGATCGATTTGACTGCTCCATAGGCTGGTAGTATTCCTGCCCAGGATATAACACTGTTGCCCAAGTCCATATGAGTCAATTTATTTTTGTCTTTTACTGAATTATTGTCTTTCCAACCAGCTTCGATTCTTCCCAACTGGATTCACAGGTTTCTTAACTGGACCTTCAGATTTTTGAGCTGTTTCCCTTACATTTCGTATCTTACCCAAAGGTAATTCTGCAGTATGTCTTATTGCTGGAACCAGATAACCCAAAAAACAACTGCCGGACCAATTCTCAGGTAACCATTCATATGCCTTTTTCCCACAAATAAAATCATTACTTTGGTACTAATACGTGTTATCCCTGCATGAAACATTTTCCTATCTTTAATAGACAATTGTTTAGTTAAGACTGGATTGTCACGTACTGCATTTAATGTAGTTTTCATTGAATTCAGATATGAATCATAGTTAGTTTACAAACAGTACCCCCACTTCTGACTTTAATGTAACATTTATAAGACATGGTTGTATTACAATTACTCCAGCCCACCTGGAGGGTATCACTTTTGTAGAAACATACAACTCCTTTTTGTGTGACAGGTAAAAATAAAGCTATTTTGTCCTGTGATCTCACAGTTCCTGTATCAAAAACAAATTTTCCCAAGTCTCATTTATCCCCAGAGGGACAGCAGACATTAACAGTCTTTTATATGCTGTTGGTGTAGCTGTACAAGCCCAGCAATTTGAAATGTTCATAGTCTCTGCATACACACGTTTCATGGCCAGGTATGTGTTAAAGTTTGGATGCCAGTCTATAAATAGTTCATCACGTCTTCTCACTTTCACTCGTGTGGTTGAGTGCAGGAAAAACCACAATAAGAGAAAAATTGTCACACTTATAGTCAACAAATGCACAGCCAACAAAATAATTATGCAATAGTTCTGGGGTTGCTCTGCTTTTCTATTTGCTTTACTCTTGGCCATTTTGCCCTTGTGTATCAAATTGAAAGTTCTTTGTTCTTGTTCTGTCTTTCATCTGAAAAAGAGTTAAACTGCAAAACAGATTTATTCATTAACAGTTTCTTTATATAATTAGCTAATGAACTGTCAGCCTCCTGCTCTGCAGGCGTGAGAGCTTTCCACTGAGGCACATAATATGCCCTTCCAAATACTACTTCAAAGGGGGTCAAACCCTTTACATTTGGAACTGTTCTCATGCTCAGCAATGCTAGAGGTAAACAGCAAATCCAATTCTTCTGAGTCTCACTCATCAATTTCCTTAACTTGTTTTTCAAAATCCCATTGTACCTCTCCACCAGTCCTGCTGACTGTGGGTGGTAAGCACAGTGATTCCTCAAGGAAATCCCAAAAAAATCTCCCAAGTTGCTGAATTGTCTGATTGACAAAATGTGTCCCATTGTCACTATAGATTCTTTCCGGTATGCCAAATCTAGGAATTATTTCCTTTACTAGGGCCTTTGCCACTGTTGCTGCATCCGGATTCCTGGTTGGAAAAGCTTCTACCCATTTTGAAAACATATCTATGATCACTAAACAGTATTTCTTTCCTTCACATTTATTCAACTCTATGAAGTCCATACAAATAGTATGGAACGGATATGGCGGTGTAGGAAACTCCTTGCTTGTTTTAAATGCTCCTTGTGCATGGTGCTTGTTACAAGTATGACAAGCTGCACAAAATTTTATTGTATAATTTATGTATCCATATGTTTGGAATATTCTATTTACTAACTGTACCATCCCCCCTGTTGAGACATGGCTCTGCCCATGGCTCAACAAAGCTGCATATCTAAATAAATTAGATGGCAATATTGTTTTTTCCTTTGGAAATGTACAGTCCATTCTCAAAAATTGCACCTTGTTTTACCCATTTTTGTTTTTCTGCTTTTGTAGTAAGCATTTGCATTGTTTTTAACATGTCTAAATCTAAAATCTCAAAGGGTTGTAATTCCTCATTTAAAAATAAAGTTTCTGAGTCTGAGGCTGCTTGCTTTGCAGCTGCATCAGCTCGTGCATTACCTTTGAAATCTTATCCTGTTGTTTTGTATGAGCTACACATTTACAAATAGCTACTTTGGTAGGCAACTGAATAGATTCTAATAGCTCCAAAATAAATTAGCATGATTAATAGGTTTTCCACTGGATGTAATCATTCCTCTATTTTCTTCATTGTTGTGCAAACACATGCACTGTAGAAAAAGCATACTGACTATCAGTATATATGTTCACTTTCTTGCCTTCTACTAAAATACATGCTCCTGTCAAAGCTACCAGTTCTGCTGCTTGAGCATACAAGTTGTGTGGCAAAGTTTGTGCTTCTAAAATTTCAGTGTCTGTAACTACTGCATACCCCACCAGATTCTTCCCTGTAGGACCCCTTCTGCATGAGCCATCCACGTAATATGTCACCTCAGCATCATTCAAGGGCATTAATTGTCATATGAGGTTGGCTCAGCAGTATAGTTATACATGAAAGATGTCTAGCAGGAGAAAGGTATGCAACTTTTTCTTGTAGCAGAATTATTGCAACTGCATGAGGCATTCTTAATGTGAGAAGGTGGAATAACACCACTGAGGCTAAAGCCTGCACTGCCATTGCTGCTGCAACTACTGCTTGTACACAGTGAGGCAAAGATTGCACCACTGGGTCTAACTGTGATGAATAGTAAGCTATGGGGCATTGCTTATCCCCATGCTGTTGCTTTAATACTGATGTCATGTACCCTTGCTTACAATTTATGGTCTGAAAGAACCGTTTGTGATAACTTGGAAGTCCTAAAACTAATGAAGAAGCTATTAACTGCTTCAACCTGCAGAAAGCCATTTATGCTTCTGTTCTCCATTGTAAAATAATTTGGTACCCAGCTCCAACAAAAATTAGTTGTACCTAAGAAAGACATTATTTCTTTCTTAGTTGTTGGTTTGGGTGCTTGCAAAATTGCTGTTTTTTTTTTCCCCTTCTCTTTTTCCCTTTATCTAGTATTCTACCTCTATTGGATATCACATATCCCAGGTATCTAACCTGTTTTTTCCAAAGTTGTAACTTACTTTTGTTTACTTTGTGTCCTTGTATTGCTAAAAATTTTAATAATGCTACTGTATCCACCCTGCACTGCTGCTGGGTGCTGCTAGCAAGATGTCATTTACATAAAGTAGAATTTGACTACCTTTCGGTGGGGTAAACCCTGCCAGGTTGCTAGCCATTTTTTGTGCAAATATTATTGGGCTCTCACAATATGCCTGTGGTAGTCGAGTATATGTATACCTTTTACCCTGAAATGTAAATGCAAACCAATATTGACTATCAGGATGTATAGGTATTGAAAAGAAAGTATTGCTTATATCTACCACGGTAAAATACTTCTGTTGTGGCTTTAAATCATTCAACAAGGTATGTGGGTCTGGCACCGTAGGTGCTCTAGGTATTACTACATTATTTACAGCTTGTAAATCTTGTACCATCCACCATTCCCCGTTTGCTTTTTTAACAGAAAATAGGGGTGTATCACATGGTGAATCAGGAGATTCTACCAGTACTCCTTTTTTGAGTAATGCTGCTATTATAGGCTTAATTCCTACTTCTGCATCCTTTCTCAAAAGGTATTGTTTTTTCTGTGGTCTAAAAGCTGACTTTGGGGTAATTGTAACTGGTCCTGCTGTTTGAATAAGCCCTACATCTAACTTGCCTGTTGACCACAGAGTTGTTGGAATTTTACACAAGGCCTCTGCTTTTTCTTTTAATAAAAATGCTAATCAGCTGTCCTCACTAGATTGCAAGTGTACAGCTGTATGTGTCTGTGTCAACCAATTCAGTTTTTGTTTTTTGTATCCCTTGTCCTGACATTTCTAAATCAGTCTGTTTTCCCATTTTGTTACCTTTTTTTCTAAGTCTGCCCATTTAACACTTTTGTTTCTTGTCAAACTGACATGTGGCAGTCTATTGGACTTATACAATTTCATGAATTCCTGAGGTAATGAACAGCTTACTACACTGTTTCCCTCAGTATCCCAACATAAAGTTCGTAATATTAATCTGTCAGCAGGATTTTTTTTTTTTTTTTGAACAATTCTTGCTCATATTTCTTATCAGGTCCTGGTGTGCTACAGTAGTATAGAGTACAATGTAACAAGTGCTGCTGATCAGTGTCAAGGGAGGGTACCTTACTGATGGCTACATTCATCAGTTCTTTGGTTACTGCCCCTGGACCAGTCATAACTAGGTCCTGGCTGTACCAATAATAGGCTTCACCCTCTGATCACACCACAAAAGCATCCATTTGTCTTTGTGCTTCCATACCCTGCATGGTAGGAACTACTGCTATGCCAAATATCTGCACAAGTTCTCTTCCCAGTAAGTTTACTGGATATTTTGCAGAAACTACAATTTTACTTTTCTGAGTCATACCTGAAACAGGGTCAGTTATTGCTATATTATGGGAGAGTGGTTCCCTGTATAGCTGTCCATTTGCTGCTTTTACTAATATATAATCAGGTGATTCAGAATGTTTTGGTAACTTGGAGGGGTGTATCAAAGTCCGTGACGCTCCTGAGTCACACAGGAATTTGACTTCCCTTCCCTCCACCAGAAGTGTTACTTCTGGTTTTGTATCTGCTAGGTAGAGCTCCAGGCTCAACAATGCTAAATCTAAAATTTAATTTCCATTTTTATCCTCTACATCTGTTTGTACTTCCTTTATTCCCTCTACTACATTCACACTTTCTTTTTGTTTATTAACCTTTCCTGATGATTTTTGATTGTTATCACTATCATATAGTCAGTCCTCATCTCCTTTATCTTCTGTCATTGCTTTCTTATTTTGTTTACAGTCCCTAGCTAGATGCCCTTTTTACCTGACTGTAATACAAATACTTCAGCTCCGTCTTCAGCAGTGAAGACTTGTGCCCTTTTTTTCTTTTTACTATTAAAGTGTCTTTCAGCATGTCTAGCATACTCAAGTAAGGCTTGCAGCCTGCTTGTTCAGTGATCTATCATATGCTTTGTAATAAAGCTACTGATAGAGGCAATGCAACCTTTTAAAATGTATTTTTTAATTGTTGTTTAAAGCATTCTAATAATCTAGCATAATATCCATCTATTGTCTCATTTTCCTGTTGTATGCATTAATTAATGCAAGTTCAGTCTGCTTTAAGTTTTCATTTCTCAGAGATTCTGTCTGTCAGACCTTTCACTATGTTGTCTAAAAATGTTTTTGAATTTCTAAGCTTCTGTTTTTCTACAATTTGCTTCCTCAATCCACTTGTGTGCTTGAGGTATGCCTAGTTGGTGCTGCTTTTTTGCCTGACCTCCTGCATCAGATTTAAGCTGTTTAAGGAGTTTAACTAGTGAAAGTTTATCTAGTTTACCATCAAATTCATATTTGTTAACACATTTTGTATAATATCTCACATTATCTGCTCACTGCAATTGCATATACTTCACATTATCCGTTAGGGGCGGATCTCGTGATCTCTCAGTGCACTGATTTCCCATGTCTTAAAAAAGACTGTTACGTAACCCTTCTCTTGTACCACGTGGTATCTTCTTCCCTGTATCCACAGTAGTGTCTAGAATGACTGTTTACTTTGCTCTGTTTTTCCCCTGATCTATGACCAAATATACAGTACATCAATACATTCTAACAACAGTACACTGTAACCTGGTCCCTGATCTAAAACAAAGACAAAGAGGGAAATTCTTCTTACCTGAGCCTCCCGTTTATGACTGCATATTTTTCTTCTTGGGGTCCAGTCTTCCGCTCTTCAGCCACAGATCAGAAAGTGGACAGCCTCTTTACACACAACAATTCAGTCGGAGGTCTTTTCACTTTAAGAAGAACCATTTTGGCAGCTTCTCCTGCGCAGATTTATTACCACCCATGCACTCTGACCTGCAGCTTACCAAGGGAATTCCAGCTTAAGAAGGACCAAAATGTCAAATAAATTGTTAAAATCAGACTGTAAAAATCATTAGGCTTTTCAAAATGACACTCAATAACACAGGATGCTCAGGTTCAAAACAAGTTTTCTTTACTAATGTACATTAGGAGGCAAAAAACTATACAAAAACAAGTATAGAGTTTTGACTGGCTCTATACAGGAAATACCTTCAATTATATACCATTTGCAATCAGCTTTTGCCCACCTTACTGACGTGGTCAGTCACAGGGCATTTACATCACTATAGTCCACAATATTTCATTCATAAGAAGATGCTGAGGTAATGCTTTTTAAAAACTTTCCCATGAGAATAACACAGCCTTGCAAGGCACCTGGTCAATTACAATGTCTTCTTGTAGATGTTACTTCTTTCAAGGTTCTTAGATTAGTTCGGATACAATGGTCAGTTCATCTCTTAATACGTTCCTTTGTCTCTCTGGTAAGCAGCTGCACACTATCTCTGATAGTGTTCACAAGGCCATCCTTCTCGGTGGAAGGAAGAAAGATATACATGCATACATATTTATTTCTCTCTAACCCAGCAGATTATAATTACTGAAAGACATAAGCTTGCTGAGCTGGCTACTGCCAGGGTCAGAGGTTAACCACACTGCACCTAAGTTTCAAACAATTACATGCAAGATCATTTCTACTGCCATATTAATAAATAGAATCAAATGCATTACATATTATACTGTTTCTAAACTTTGCACTACATATATGTTTAAGTACATATTCTTCTAACAGTTTATATATGTCTAAGTACATATTTTTCTAGCATTCTGTATATGTTTAAGTACATATTTTTCTAACAGTAACCCCCAAATGAATTTTACAATGGAAAGGCACTTATTTTACACAAAGGATCAAAACCCTGGTGAAACCTTTGCAGCATATATAACTGATTTGAGAAACAAAGCTAAAACATGCAGATTTGGTGATTTAAGGGATGAGTTGATAAAAAAACAGACGTGTGGTATTAAAGATGATGCTGTGAGAAAGATTTTGCTTCATGACAGTAATTTAACTTTGAATAAGGCTATTGAAATTTGTCAGATATATGAGCTTACAGAAAAACACACACATATGCTTACAAATGATAGACACATGCTTCCAGTAACTTCTAAAGCCAGTGTTGATAGTATGCAGCACATGGTTAAAAGAAACAAGCCCAAGCATATGGCAGCAACTGTAACCCCTGTAACATTCACTGGGAAACCCATAGCTTTCTAACACGTTCCAAAGCATGCTCTAGAAACCACACAGTCTCAGTGAAGAATAGGATTAAGTCAGCAAACTCAAAGAATGGGCCCCCACCCAGTTTCATAGGCAACTGCAGTAATTGTGGTGAGAATCATGAGCCTAAAAGAGAAAAATGTTTAGCTTTTTGTTAGCAATGTCATAGATATAACAAGTGGAATCATTTCAAAAGGTTTTATAAATCAAAAGGGACACATTATTTTATTAAAAGGGAACATTCAGAAAAACAAGTTGATCAATTAGAAAGCTGCGACCCTACTTTTTATGTTGATGGTGTGTCAGTGCTTCATGAAACAGTCAACAGTCAGAAAAGACAAACTAGGCAAGCTTGTAGCTGTGTACTCCATGAAGTTAGACCCATATGTCAGCACAGCTGTCATGCCAGCTCAGACAGTTCCAGTAGCTATGCAGAACAGAGTCAAAGCTGAGCTAGATAAAATGGTTCAACAAGGTGTAATTTGTCCAGTTGAAGAACCTACTGAATGGGTATCTCATAAGAAAAGCTCAGATGATAGCAGAATATGTATTGATCCACAAGATTTGAACAAAGCACTGAAAATATTTCCTCATCCAATGTGCATAGCTGAAAAATTTGCAGCTCTGAAGCTGAATACAACTGTTTTTTTTTTGTCTCAGATGCAAAGAGTTTATTCTGGCAAATTTTGATTCACAAGAAATTCTCATTGCTTACTATGTTCAGTACTTCTTTTGGCAGCTACAGATTTTTGAGAATGCCATTGGGATAAATTCTGCCAGTGAAGTCTTTTAGCATGCAATGGTGGAAATTTTTTCTGGGTATCCCTGTGCTATTGTAGTGGATGATATTTCTGTAGGAGGTAATGGTGAAGCTGAGTATGATTACGATCAAGCAAACAGACATTCTTGAGATGCCAGCTCCAGACAATGTTCAATCCCTTCAATGTTTTCTTGGCATGGTTAACTATCTAAGCATGTTCATTTCAGACTTAAGCCAACTAGCAGCACTGCTTAGAGAGCTGACATGTAAAGATGCATCCTCGTTATGATTGGAACAGCACCGGAGAGTATTTGATGTCCTGAAACAGAAAATTGTCAGTCCACCAACTCTCAGATACTATGTTGTTCACAAACCAGTTTCTCTTTCCTGCGATGCTTCAAAATTTTGTCTTCGTGCAGTCATTCTTCAAGAGGGTCAACCTGTTGCCTCTGCATCCAGAACTCTAACCCAAACTGAAATGCAGTATGCTGAGATAGAGAAACAGCTCTTGGCAATTTTGTTTGCATGTTCGAAGTTCCATGATTATATTTATGGTAGACCTATCCAGATTGAAACAGGCCACCAACCTCTAGTCACAATTTTGAGAAAGCGTATGCATACAGCTCCAGCCAGATTGCAACATATGATGCTCAGATTGTAAAAGTATAATTTCAGTCTTGTCTACACAAAAGGCAAACTTCTTTATCTTGCTGATACTTTCTCCAGATCACCCATAAATACCACTGAACAGCGTGAAAATGAGCAACTTGATTTTGAAGACATGGAAATGAGAGATGTTTCTTCCACACATCTTGATGGGCTTAGAAATCACACAGCCTCAGATCCTGTTTTACAGAAGATCAACCACTTTATCAATCGAGGATGGCCATCAAAGAAATCTAGTTTACCTCAACAAGTGCAACCTAGGGCCGATAGCCTAGTACCAACCTATGAACCTATGAACCTTACAGAGATGAGATTTTTGTCTAACATTGGTATTGTCATGAAAGGTCCAAAAGTCATTGTTCCAAAGTCCTTGCAACTAGAGTATATTACTATCTTGCATTGTGGCCACCAAGGAACTGAGTCTACCAAAAGAAGAGTGAGAAGATTAGTATTTTGCCCTTCTATGTCACAAGATATTGAGAGAGTACTTTCATCTTGTTCTGTATGTAACAGTACAAAGCCACATCAGCAGAAGAAACACTTCGACTAAACCAGATTCCTGAACTACCTTGGTTGACAGTAGTCACTGACATTTTCGAATGGAATGGTCAACATTGCTTGGTGTTAGTAGACTCTTATTCAAATTGGTTCGAGATTGACCTACTTCCTAATCTAGCATCCAGTACTGTCATTACTAAGATGAAGCATCATTTTGCAGCCAATGGTAGTCTGCACAAAGTTATTTCTGACAAGCACACAGTTTACTAGCCAGCAATTCAAAAGATTCACTGAAAAGTGTGACTTTATCCATCTTACAACTAGGCCTGAATACCCACAGTCAAATGGTTTGGCAGAACACGCAGTTCAAAGTGTGAAACAGTTACTAGAGAAGTCAAAATGAGATAATAGTGATGTTTTCCTGAATCTCCTGAATCTCAGAAATATTTTTCATGATAAACATCTTGGTTCACCTGCCCAGATATTCTGTCAAGACAAACCAGAACCACATTACCAGTCAGCAGAAGTTTATTGATTCCAAGTGCTAAGAATAACAGATCTATGAAAGACCATCTGTTAACTCATTCACTCCAGGGCAGCTCAGAAAAAGCTGCCTGCTTAATTCCACCATAAGAACAACAGTGCAGCCTGAGCCTATTTTCAGAAAATCCATTTGTAATACCATACAGAAAACAAACGTTCATAACTCTTTAACTATAATAGCTAGACTAAAAATGTAAATATGAAAGTTGTTCACCAGACACTGACCTTTCTAACAGTGTAAATGTTGATAGTGCGTATCAAAGTCATTATTAAATATTTGGCAAGGAATGTTGATATTGTGCATATTTTTTATTTTTTAGAAAAGCAAAGCACAATATCTTGGTCAATGTACCATACAGACCCATGCAATTTGTATTTAATTTGTTTGTATGAATGTCGGCTTTAAAATGATACCTTAACTATTACCGTGCGATGCTTCTTTATGGAGAGATTCACAGAAATATGATTAATATAATATTTCTCATAATTGATAAATAAAGCATAATATCTCATCACTTGTAACAGACAGAGGCTACATATCAGTGTAGAAGTTGTGTGTCTCAATGTCAGCTTCAAAATGATGCATCATTTGTGTCATCACCATGCTCCCTTGCAAAGATATTGGCATAATAATAAAAAGTATTGGAGATGTATAATTTTCGTAATCTTACAATACTAAACAAACTGTGATATCTGTACATGTGTACAGTGCACAGACACAGTTCTTTTACTATGCTGTAAGGAGTAACACTGTCTTCAAAATGAGGTATTACTTGGCACACTGACATGTTCCCTTGCAAAGTTATTTACCAAAATATGAAAACAATCATAATTTCCATAATCTAAGTCTGAAACAAACTTTGATATCCGTACATGTCTACAACACACAGGCACAGTTCTTTTGCCATGTTGGAACTATCAATGCTGTCTTAAAAATGAGGTATTACTTAGCACATTCAGATGCTCCCTTGCAAAGCCATTTACCAAAATATAAAAAAAATCATAATTTCTATAACCTAAGTCCAAAACAAACTTTGATATCTGTACATGTGTACAACATACAGACACAGTTCTTTTACCATGTTGGAACTATCAATACTGTCTTCAAAATGAGGTATTACTTAGCACATTCAGATGAGATGCTCCCTTGCAAAGTTATTTACCAAAATATGAAAAAAATCATAATTTCCATAACCTAAGCCCGAAACAAACTTTGATATCTGTAGATTTATACAACATACAGGCACAGTTATTTTACCATGTTGGAACTATGAATACTGTCTTCAAAATGAGGTTTTACCTAGCACGTTCAGATGCTCCCTTGCAAAGTTGTTTGCCAAAATATGAAAAAAATCATAATTTCCATAACCTAAGTCTGAAACAAACTTTGATATCCATACATGTGTACAATATACAGGCACATTTCTTTTACCATGTTGGAACTATCAATTCTGTCTTCAAAATTAGGTATTACCTAGCACATTCAGATGCTCCCTTGCAAAGTTATTTACCAAAATATGAAAAAAAAAATTATTTCCATAAGCTCCAAAACAAACTTTGATATCTGTACATGTGTGCAACATACAGGCACAGTTCTTTTACCATGTTGAACTATGAATACTGTCTTCAAAATGAGGTATTACTTCGCATATTCAGATGCTCCCTTGCAAAGTTATTTAACAAAATATGAAAAAAATCATAATTACCATAACCTCCAAAACAAACTTTGATATCTGTACATGTGTACAACATACAGGCACAGTTCTTTTACCATGCTGGAACTATCAATACTGTCTTCTAAATGATGTATTACTTAGCACATTCAGATGCTCCCTTACAAAGTTATTTACCAAAATATGAAAAAATCATAATTTCCATAACCTCCAAAACAAACTTTGATATCTGTACATATGTACAACATACAGGCACAGTTCTTTTACCATGTTTGAACTATCAATATTGTCTTCAAAATGAGGTATTACTTAGCATATTCAGATGCTCCCTTGCAAAGGTTTTTACCATGTAGACACATATCAGTGTAAATATACACATTCTTGGTGTAGCCAACATACTACTGAATGGTTACATGTAAAGAGAAAAAGCAAGGTAAGGACTGTCACTCCACTAATGAACCCAGGACAGGCATGGGCCTTCAGTGGCATGCAAGGCCATCTGATTTGTCCAATACCTGTGCTGGCTACCCACTCAGACAGCTGATACCAATATAGTCTCATGACCTCCTTCAGTGTCAGCAGTCTTCCTTACCTATGCTTTTTCTCTTTACATGTGTCCATTCAGCAATGGACCTAAGGGGTCAAGTTCTGTATTACTAAGCCCCTCCTGTCATCTAAACTCTACACATGCCTGATAAAAGAAGAATATCATATTTTATACAACACAATTCATAACAGAGTTTTACTTACCATACTGGTCCTACATGGTCATGAGTGTTTTCCATTCTTCTCAAAAGCTGCATGTTACCAATCCTGCATAGCTCTCCTCATGCTATTGTGGAGGTCAGTCAAGAACAACACAATTCTCTCCTCAGTTAGGTGAACGCTATCCCTTCTGAACAGGTGACCATCTTTTGCAGTGATGCTGTCATGGCAGATTGTAGATCCACCGACTCTGTGCATCAAGCCATGCATGAACCCATTCTGTAAACATCTGGCCTTGTGTGCTGCCCATTGACTGTTTGCTGTTTTCCATATCTGGTGAGGAATTATGTCAGACCACACAAAATGACAGCATGGCCACCATGACTTCAGGTGTTCAAAAATTGCTCTGATTTGAAACCATAGCCTTCCGAGTGGTTGACTGATCACATCATTCCCTCCAATGTGCAGCACAAGGATGTCAGGCTCATGAGATGGAACACTTCTCTTCCAACAACTGCAGTACTCCGCTCCAATGCATACCTCTTCTTGCAATCCAGTATACCTTCACATTGGATGTGGGGAAGCTCAAGTTATAGTAGTTTTCATTTACAGAGGCATGGCTGGCAGCCCAGTGAATGTAGGAATGGCCACATACCCACAATCTCACTTGTCATTCTCCTGCTCATGAAGGCATGTCAGTGTCAGAAGGTGGACAAACCTGCACAGGAAAGAAAATTCAAACAGTTTACTACTGATGTTTGACAGATATATTGGAAGACTACATATATATGTATATCATAATGCATTACCTAATTAGACCATCCAAATCTTCACTCCTATCCACATTGGCATTATTCTTTTCATATGGTACATAAGTGGTGATGATGCTGTAGAGGTATATACCTACCACCCATGAAAACACCAAATTACACACAAATGACTGACAAGGGGGGCACAGAGAGGGCACATGTAAATGGAAAAAGCAGGGTAAGGACCGCCACTCCACTAATATGCAAAGGACAGGCATGGGGCTTCAGCTCATGGGCATCTGAAGTGTCCCCTCCCATACTACCCACTCAGACTGCTGGAAGCAGCAACATCTCCTGATTGCATGCAATGCCAGCACTCTGTCTTACCTCTGCCTTTTCCATTTACATGTCTCCTTTCAACAATGACCATAAGGAGTGAAAGGGGGAAGCTAATGTAAACCCTCTTTCCTTGACCTACATACATTTACTACACCTGAAGGGAGGGAGACTGAGTTGAGAGCTACACCAAGACAACATGTGAAAAGACCAAGACTGACCCAGGCTTAGTCTTTTTGCATGTGTCCTTCCCCAGAGGGAAACATTACATCACATTGGCAGCCCCAAGGCCATGCTTACCTAGGACAGCAGCACTATGGGACTGAGCTGAAGAGTCTCCAAGTTCCCAACTGCAATCCAGGTGGATCATAAGATCCATGTTGGCTGGGTATGCCCCCCATCATGCATTCACCAACACAATAGCAGTTGGCACAAATGTCTGAAGAGTAATCTTCCTGGCCTTGGTGCATAAGGGCTTGGCCGTTAGCTGACAAGGGAGCAGAGAAAGGGCACATGTAAATGTAAAAAGCAGAGTAAGGCACTCTGCTTTACCTCTGCCTTTTCCATTTACATGTGTCCTATTCTCTCATCTAACAGCTAAATGGGAATGTCTTTGTCATGCTCCAACATAAACCCTTCTCTACCCTTTCTTTCTTCCCTGCACTGAAATCATCATCTATTATCACTACTATTGCCTCTTGTCATCCTAAAAAATTATCATCCCCTACCTGGGACTGAATTTCTCTGTTATCTAATGTACTATACTTTCAATAACAAATAGTTTGGTGCTTCTTCCATGAAAAATGGTTCATCTAACCACAAATGGATTGTAGCTATGGTTTAAAAGTTAACTCACTTAGAGCTTAAGTCACATAATGTTCTTCTGTTAATGTTGAGTTTACCTAACCTGCAAAGGTCTAGTAATCCTCATGTTTTCATTGTTAACTCTCTAAGTGCTTATTACATGGGAGGGTGGCCTAATGGTTAAGGTGTTTGCCTTACAAACACTAGGTGCAGGGTTTGAGTCTCACAAGGGATAATTGGCTAAGCTTAATAATGGCTCGCAAGGGCAGTTAGCTTAGTACTAACCTATAAACCTATAAACATATTCCCAATCCCTCAGAGCCACACCCAATCCCTCAGAGCCACATGCTCCAGGGATCTAAACCTTGTCATCCCAATAAACAAAACATGCTGGAGGGATACGTTCCTGACCCAGAGACTCCACAGACTCTGGAATAGACTGCCCATACATGTCAAGCAGAGCACCTCTTTGGCCCTCTTCAAAAGGAACTTTGACGATTGGATGGGAGAAAGGAAATTCACCCCAGGGATAATGTCAGTTGCTCTGCTAGACAGGGGTCCAGGGAAGTAAACAGTGTGGGAAGAAATAGCCAGGGAATGGTTATGGCTAGGCTTGTATAGGCCCTAGAACTGATAGCCTAGTACCAACCTATGAACCTATGAAAGAACAAGAGTTACATTATAGACTGTGTAGACAGAAGTTGTAGAATGGGTAGACGAGGACTGCTTGGAAGTAGGAAGTGATGTAATAAAGTTGGAAGTGGTTTCTGGCAGGACGCTGGTTGTGTGTGGCTGATGAGACAGGAAGGGAAGGGATGGGATAGGATAAAAGTAATGGAAGTGGAGTGGAAGTGGGGGGGTGAGTAGGAATGGGGGGGTAGGGTAGGGGAGTGAAGTGAGCCCAAGCGCAATGAGGGCAAAAGGAGTGGGGCTACACTCACAGAGAGAGCTATGGAAACAATCAGTAAAGCAGGTAAGTTTGGAGAAGTGGGAGCAGGGGAGGCAGAGGGGGTTAGAGCAGGTCGTAGAGATTAATTGTAAGTGAATCCTTAGGAACGGAAATAGCAGACAGGAGCAGGAGATGGACTATAGGCTAGAGAATCTGTAGAAGGGACAGTAATAGAGTAGGAGAAAAAGAGAATGGGTCAAGGAGTCACAACAGATAAAAAGCTTTAAGAGTAGGAATAGTTAGATAGAGTTAGGGGAGTGGGGGAGGAGGGTGGAAGGAGAGCAGGGACCGGCCCAGAAATATGCAAGAGATAGCCAATGGCAGAGTGACAGTGCAGGTATTAACTACTGGGTTTTAGCAGGACATACTTTAACTATTCTCAAAAGGGTGGGAGGCACCCATGAAGAGACCTGACTGCAGGTAGTTTCAGGCAGGGTAGCCTGTGGGCCTTGAAGTTGTGGTGTATTGGTAAACTTTAACTATTCTCAAAATGGTGGGAGGCACCCACGAAGGGACTTGTCTGCAAGTAGTTCCAGGCAGGGTAGCCCTGTGGGCCTTGAAGATGTGGTGTATTGGTAAATGGTCTAAACGGAAGTAATATTCTGTGGAAACCTGAACCCTTTAACCCTCAACTATTCATTTTCCTAAAAACATTATCTTCTTATACTTCCAAAATTTTCTAAAAAAACAGCCACAATGAAAGGTATAGCTATATTTAATAATAAATAATAAAATAAAAACATGAAAATACTGGATATCTATTTACAATAAACACCAGATTTTTAATTCACAAGAAATATAAAAAAACAACACAGATGGAAAGATTCAGACAGATACAGAAAACAGTGTTTAGCTAATCTCACTATGTTTTCTAACTGACTGAAGAATTACTGTTCTCTAGTTACTTACAAAAGCAAGGAAAGATGAAGTGGATGAGTGTCTTTGTTGTCAGGTCTAAGAAAGAGTGCATTTATCACATCTCCCACTAGTATTCAAGTACAATTTCAGTGCTAGTTTCTGAATGACATCACATCTGGTCACCTGACTCTGTGGTTCCCACACTACCCACTCACTAGCAACTGAGCCAGGAGCTGGCACAGAGGTGTCACAATACACACAAAGAACTTTGCTAAGGTTTAATACAGCATCTGGAAGCAATAAAGCAAGTCCAACACTTTCACCTTTTCTGCAGAAAGGCTTTTCACAGACATTGCATCTCTGGCTGCATTCAGACCTGTGAGAGAACAATCTTTATGGCCTAAACTAAGTCATTTAATTTCAGGCTATTTTTCTTAATGTTAGCTGGGCTGAGCTTAACCCCTTCCCTTCCAGTATGCTCTATTAAAATAAATATACTTTTCCTCAGTTACAACAATGTGTATATTTCTTTTCTGTCCAGCAGGACCCACTGTTGATACATTATTAACACAAGCAACTTTACAAGTACATTTTTAACACAAGCATCTGTATAAATCAGTTTGATAGCCAAATGACATATATTTCTTTACAAAAACCCCAGCTAGCTATGCAGGCATATGTTATATATGCACTACGCCATTCTCTTTGGCACAGCTGGCACTACTTCACATCATCACAGAGTCCACATTTCATTGTGTGGAATGACTGAAGTATAAAATATCCAGTGTGTATGGGTTATGTTTCATTATTACAGCCTCACGACATACACCTTCTGTCAAGTCACCAGAAATGCCTGAATGGCAGAGATTTAACCTGGCAAACAGAAAAAAACTGTAGTGACAGTATTCAGGGACTTGCAGTTTCATCTATACATCAGCGCTGGTTTTGCAGGAAGACTAAATGCAGATGGAGCTGTGGGTGAACTCAACAGTTACACAGTGGGCTTGGCAGTTGTCAGATTACATGTGGAATAAATTATGAGGTTTGTAGGGTCATAGGAGGTTACTAGGCTAGTGGTCCTATTGAAGGACATAGGTGCTATCCGTGGGGTGAATTTGCAGTCCCCCATCCCTTTGTCCAGTTTGCATCTGAATATGATCATTGAGGAGCTCTGCTTATTTCAGAGCAATGACAATCTCTGGGATACATATCTGTCTCTCCAGGATGTTCTGTTAATGTCACTGGCAAAATTGAGATCCCTAGAGTGAGTGACTCTAGTGCCAATTGATATGCAGATGTGCAGCATTTCCATTGGGTCTGGGGTCAGAGACTGCCCTGTAGGCCAGGCACAGATCACCTCTCAGTACCCTATATGATACAGAGTACAGTGACAGGGCTTTCAGTCTATCCACATAGGTCATGATTTGGAGGCCCTGTATCTTTCTTAGTGAGAAACCTCTGTGGTCTCTCCAGTTGCTGCAGGTGACTGGTGAGATACATGCAGAAGGGAACATTGTACTCTATTAATGGTCTGATTAGGGTTTGATTAAGGTTAAGTAAAGTGGGGTTATAACATCCATAGACCTGGATGTGATGTCTTTACTTATGAAATGCCCAACCACCATGGAAATCTGGTGGTCAAAGTTCAGATTGCTGTCTACCTGTCTTCCTAAATCACACACCACTGGGTTTGAACTTGGAGAGGTGCTGTCAATATTGTAATTAGTGGGGAATTCCACTTTGCCAAATGGGATAATAATGCACTTTTTGCATTTAGTTTTCGACAGTGACTTTGACACCAGTCATTTGTTTGTGTTAGCCCCTCCTGTAATATGTCAACATTGTTGGTGGACTCAATGATTGCGCCTAGTTTAAAATCATTAGTGAACTTAATAAGTCAAAGGCCATCTACTAGCCTAGACGTCCGAGAAATAGATTCCAAATAGTAAAGCGCCCAGTACATATCCTTGCAATACACCACAGGTAACAGGTCTACTGGTAGAGGTGGAGTCACCAGCTTTGGCAGTATGTGTTCTGTTGGTGAGCCATTTAGCTACCCATCTAGTGATGTAAGGGTTAACAATAGGCAGGAGAGTATTTCAAGGATACCTGAGTGGGGGGTTGTGTCAAAGGCTTTGGCTAGGTCCAGATAGGTGGTATTCACTGTCTTACCTTCATCCAGGGCTTTGGTGACTTTCTGGAAGAAGTCTACCAGGTTCAGTAAGCATGATCTACCTTTAATGAATCCAAACTGGGTTGGGTCTAGAGTTGGAAGATCACCTATGTCTCCTTGTTGATAAGGTCCATGATGATACTTTCCATGATCTTGCAGATGAGGCTGGTTTGACATATGGGTCTACAGTTCCCAGGGTTGGTTGATGCCCCCCCTTTATGCATGGGGATTACTGTTGTTGTTCTCCATCCTGCTGGTACAAAGCCAGTTCTCAGGCTATGATTAAACAGAATGGCAAGTGAGTCAGCTAGGTCCTCTTTTAGATTGCTCAGTAAACAACCTGGGATGTTATCTGGTCCCACTAAGGCCATGTTTTTGGCCTTAGAGAGCGCAGATATGATTTCATCTCTACAGATACTAGGTAGAGAGCTGGTGTCAGGAATGCTTTGGGGTATGGCTGGTGGGAATAGCGGGGTGAAGTTTGCACCAAATCTTTCAGCTAGCAGATTGGCAGTATAGTGTGTATACTGCCAATTCAGCACAATAGGCACTCCCTTTTAGATTTCAGATGTAGTTAAAGAATGCCTTATGACTGTCCTTTTCTAGGATGCTATTTTTATCTTCATAATTAGCTTTAGAGGACTTTACAAGACTTCTGATTTGCTTGTGCAATCTTGCGTGGGAATTCTTCCACTGCAGAGACAGTTACCTCTTGTTCTTGGACATCAGTTTCTTCCTTTTGTTATACAATCTGTTTATACTAGATGTCCACAAAAGACAGCTTCTTTTTTTGGGAGGGCCTAGTTTTAATCTGGTCAGGTACACCCGAGTCTATACAGTTGCTAAGATGATTATACAGGCATTTGTGTACATCTCTGCATAGGAGTCATTATTGCCTGTAACTGCAGAGGTATAAAACTTTTCATACCATCACTTAGTATGTTGTAGTTTGCGTTGGAGATGTTCCTTCGTTTTTTTGCTCCTTTGGGGGTGTAGGGTCCAATAGTTACTTTGAATGAGAGTGATTTATGGTCCGACCTTACCAGGTAGGGCATCACACTGGGGGTAATGCAGTGACCACCCATATTGGTGAGTACTGTGTCAATGACATTAAAGCCCCTTGTGGGGCTACAGACTATCTGTTCTAGAACATTTGCATTTACAAAGTACAGGAAACTCTGGGTGATCGTGTTTGAGCTTGTGTATGTTACCCAGCTGATGGAGGGATGATTAAAATCTCCCATGACTAAGGTGTTGGAATGTATGGAGAGTGACTCCAGTAAGTCCAGGTAGGCATTGTGATTTTCTTGGTTAATGGAGGGGGACCTATAGCTAGCAATGATGTGGTAGGGTGTTTTGCCTATAGTTAATTGGGCATGGAATAGTTCGAGAGAGTCATACTGTTTGACCAGTCTTAGGTGTATTTGGCTTTAACGAAGATGGATACACCACCACCTTTGGTTCTTTCATGCTCATTCTGAGGTCTGAACTTGTGGAAGGCATTGGAGCGTTGCACAACTGGGATGCTCTCTGTTGTCTTGAACCATGTTTCAGTAACTGCACAAACATCAGCATCTTCCAAGGTGAGGAGTGCTTTCAGGGAGTGCAGTTTCATATTTAGACTCCTAGCATTAACCAGCAGAAACCTGAGTTTGTCTTGAGTGGATTTTGCTATTTTAGAAATTTTGTCGTTTTGACATTGCCTAAAAAAGGCACTACAGGGTAGGCAAGTTCCTTAGCCAGTATCCAAAAGCTTAGGGAAGACAGGTGCAGACTATCTCTGGTAAAACAGCACGGCCTGTCAACCAAGTCTTCCCAGGCTGACATATACTGGATCCCCCTGGAATGACAGCAGAAGCTAAACCAATTGTTTAAGTCAATAATTTTTGTCTATATTGTGGATCATCCTGGGTGAAGGTAGAATGCTGCTTAGGGCTAGCGTCATACCTGCCTAGGACACATAATATAAAAGTTCAGTCATGTCTTTCTTCATATAGTCAAGAGGGGTATGTCTCAAGTCATTCACCCCAACATGGACTATGACAGAGTCATTACAGTACTTGTTGTTGAGTGACTTGAGTGCATGTGTGATCTGATGGATCCTGGCACCTGATAGGTAGATAACCGTGATCTTCTCCTTGTCCAGCCTGGTGATGAGGACAATTGGGTGTATCACTATGGAGTCTCCTATGACCAAGACATTAGATTTTAAGGTATTTTGCCTTAGGGGCTTATTTGTTGAGGCACTGATATGTGTGTTGTTATGTGCAGTGGTTTCTATACATGTTGAGGTGTGTGCAGATAATTTGAGCTTGGGAGGTCTCTGATCTTTTGGTAGGCTTCTATTGAGTACCTTTGCGCATGTGGGTTTATGTGTTGTGTCCTGAACTTGTGGGAAAGGAGACATGCATGAAGTGCAAAATGTTTAAAGTCTTGTTTTTTGTTACATGAGATGATTGTTAGTATAATTACGTCTCTCACATACGGTATTTGTTTGTTTCAGGACTAAGTGTTTATCAGTATATATGAAGCAATTACTACATTGCTTCAGGATGCCCAAGTCAATCAGGCTGGCCAGAGAAATGGTGGGAAAGTGACCATCCATAATGGCAGGTTTATACCATAGTACTGTTGGGGAGTGGGCCAGTTAGATCAGTTTATGATATAGGAATAACAAATGGGGCTTATTCTGTTGCTGGTTTAGGGAAGAGCTGTGGTGATGCTGCTTAGTGTGCAGGTGAATTGCCTGCAGAGCAACAGCAGACTTGGGACGGCTCTACTTACAGACAGCTAGGGAAAATTTAAGTTTCCAGGCATTTGCATCTGTACAGGAAAGTTCTAACCACCCACTGTGCAATGCACAGCTATGCTCAAACACGATGCTCAAATATAAGTGAAATTCAATAGTTTTAAGGCAAACTCTCAGTGGGAAAGCCCCAGACTGAGCCTTTCTCCAGCAATCTCCAACTCAGATGGAACCTGAACTGCACACTTCTGCCACAAGGGTGCAGGGAGGCCCTTTTAATGTAAGATGGCTGGTTCAAAGCACAGTCACACAAAACAGCCTAGATTTAGCGAGTTTGAATCTAGCCTATGCTATATAAGGCAGTAGCACAGAATTTCAAAGTGCAGAAAAAAATGCAGGCGCAGTCAGCAAAAATGAAGCAGCAATTCAAATAAATACAGTTAACAAAGTGCAATACAGGCTTTAAATGTACTTATTTTTCAGTTGTTTGCAGTGGATGCCTTCAGTTTCTGTTCAGATGCATGCCATATCTCTGGCTAAAGTCACAAAACTCTGAGCAGTTCTGGTTAACTGAGACATAGATTAGTACTAGGGTAATTGCCCTTGTGTGCTGTTTTAAACCTAGCCAGTTACTCCATGTGAGAATCAAACCCTGCACTTTCACTCTGTAAGGTAAGCACCTTAACCATTATACCAAACACCCAACACTATGTGGAATGTTATGGCATTGTCAAAGCAATACATAGTGTAAGGGCTATACTTCACAATATGATGTTATATTGGGGAGTGGAGATGAAATTGAGTTACGGGAGATGTTACAGGATAGACACCCTGTACTGTGTTACCCTCATACTTTTTGGAATCCAGCTGGAATTCTTTTAGAGTCAACTGCAAACAGTATGTTCAGCAACCCACAACAGACTGTGAATTAAATGTATAGCTCAGGAGCATTTTGTATGTGAGAATAACTTTATACATAAATCAGTTTTATCTTGTATTTCTGTCTTGAAGGACATGGTTGCCATAATTGTTAAGGTCTTCACCTCATAACCACAAAGTACAGGTTTAATTCTGACCTGAAGTTACTGACTAGGCTTAAAATGGCCCTTCAGGGCAGTTATCCAGTTTTCCCCTATGAACAAGGCTTGATCCCCACCTCTGGCCAGTCTCCCCTGTGGAATCTGCATTCTCTCCTCATGTCTCTGTTATTTTTTTCCCACTTCTCTAAAATATGTTGGATGTTTCTACCTCAAGCTCACCCAAAATTGAACAGACTCATGGGCAGCAGCACAAACTCTGTCTGGTGCCTATCAGGGAAAGGTTGCACATATCAACCACTTTAGGAATTTTTTATGGTGCTCAGTAGCCTGGGTTATCTGGGATAGCTCTTTTGAGCAAAAGCTGGTCACAAAACCAATCAATCTGCAAAACATGAACTAAGGATTGCTACACTTAATATAGGCTCACTGACAGGACTCAACTTAGAAGTGGATGACATGATGGTACGGAGGAGGTTGGACATCCGATGTATCCATAGGATTGCCACCTTTCGTTGTGGCTAAAACAAGACAAAGACAACACCACCTTACATCGCCCCTAACCCTGCCCATTTCCGCCATTCTCCTGCCCACTTTCCTCATTTCATGATGTCATCATGACATCAGCTGGTAGGGAATACCCTCCTTTTCCATTCCTGATGCCTGCTTTCTGACGATTTACTATGCTTTTCTGTAAAAAAACATAGCAAATCCACCATTTCAACAAACTCCAATAGTCTGTTAACTTTTTTGAAACAGAATACCGGAAATCATACAGTGTTTTCTGGACTACCAGACAATCTGTTTTATTTCTGGATAGTCCAGGGAAAACAACAGATAGGTGGCAAACCTATATATCCAGGAGACAAGAAGCAAGGGCAGTGCAGCAAAGCCACTTGGATTGGGATCCAGAGTCTACTACTCAAGGGAAGAGCAAACTAGAAATGGTGTGGAAATTGTAGGGAGGTGGAGTCTCATGAAGGGATGTCATCAGAATCTCAGCCTATGCCTCATAGCAGGGTTGTGATAGCTAGGAAAAGTAAGAATTAGCAAAACTTCCAACATAGCAAAATCTACCCAAGGAAATCTAAAAGTGACACTGCTCAATGCCAGGACTCGAAACAAGAAGCTTCACTCCCACCAAGCTCTCCTCACACTGGAGGTTTATTTATTTATTTGTCTTTGTTTACCGGGAAAGTCCAACTGGGTAATACCCATTTTCAGCAGAGACCTGGGGAGAAAATCTCCAATTGTTTAAACTGTATTATACTTAGTTTCAGTTAAAGCAGAGTATTTACATTTCTATTTACATTTATACACATACAGTAGTTAAATTTATACATTCTAAGATTTTACAGAGGTAGAAGTTACCAAAAAGAAAGCTCACATCCAACAGTGGATTGTACAGGCAGCAGTTATATGTTTTGTTTCAGTGACAGGTTGAGTGTATTCTGTTTAAGGAGACTATTTGGAGCGTATCATATGGTGAGCACAAAGTCTTAACCTGGTGATGAGCATGTGTGGGACGAGGATTGGTTAAGATGTTGTTTAAGCAATGAGTTAGAAACTATTGAATTTGTCGGAGAGTTTTATTTGTGTGGGGATACTGTTCCAGAGTTTAGCAACATACTGGGATTAGAGTGAGACTCCAGCAACATAATTTGATTTGTACATATGAGTAGTAAGAATGTGTTACTAGAATGGAGGTCCCTTACTGGACAATAGGACAGCAATATGTTTTGTAGTGCAGGGCATTTTTCTGGATGATGAGTTTGTGTGCTGTAGTTAGCTGTGAATATGTTAGCTAGTTGTGCAGTTCAAGCCAGTTTAATTGCTTAAAGTTATGACAATGGTGGGTCCTATGAGGGAGATTGGTGGCATATTTATTGTAGCAGGAGGTGAGTTTCTTTCTGTGAGTATCGTTTAAGTTTGTTAAAATAGGAGTGGTGTATAAGAAAGTTGTCTGTAAGAAGGTGGTGGTTAGAGTTTTTCTTGCAGTACCTGTAAGGAATCCATTGATCCTATAAAGGGAGCCTAGTTTCTGGTGTGTAGATTTAATGGTGTGCAGTATATGGTGGCCATGTTTGAGATTGTCATCTATTATAAGGCCTAGTTTACTGTGAGTTAGTTTCAATGACAGTGTTATTTGCTGACTTTATTGTGAAAGATTGCTTTTGATTTTGGCAACTTTTTGAGGTAAAAAGCATTAACTTAGTTTTCTTTGTGGTTGAGTAAGAGGTTTAATTCTTTAAGACAGGTTTCTATAGAGGAGAAAGATTTCTGGGTAATGTATTGGAGCTTATCTATAGTTGAGGTCACACATATTAATGTTGAGTCATCTGTGTACTGAACTAAACTAGCATGGTGAGTGGAGGTATGGAGGCTATTAATAAATATATTAAACAGGAGAGGACCCAGGATAGAGCCCTGAGGGACAGCTGTAGTAACTGGTTGAAAGGATGAGTAGGTTTGTTGCCATTTAAAGGGCTTGGTGCCTTCCAGACAGGTAACTAAATAACCATGACAAGGAGCTTAGTGAAAGGGAATGAGCAGCTGCTGGTGTGAGACACTATCAAATGACTGACAAGTCTGAGAACATGGCGGACACAAGTAGACCATTGTTTCTATGTCAGTTTATTATATTGGTAAACTGTAGTAGAGCAGTAGTGGTGCTTGTTCTGGGGCCTAAAGCCATTTTGGGTTTCTCAGAGAGAGAGGGGGAGAGACTCGCTATTGGTCTGTAGTTATTAATCTTTGTAGATGTGCCACCTTTGTGCAGTGTTATGATGTAAGATTTTTTTCTACAGTGATGGGATGTAGCTTTCTGCTGCAGACTTATTAATTAGTATAGACACAGAGAGGGATATGACTTCTGCAGCCATTTTTAGGTAGTCTTGATAGTTGTTGGTCTACAGCTACAGAAGTAGTTTTTAGTATAAGGAGAAATGTCATTATGAGTGCAGTAGGTACTGAACTAAAATTGAAGAGTTGTGGGTGGTTTTTGGCTGGACAAGAGTAGAGGGAGGCACATATGTATTACTGTCTAAGAGAGAGAATATTGATTGTATAAAGTAGGAATTAAACTGTGTGAGGATAGAGTCTGTCATAATGTCTATTTGTGGAGCAGGAGTGGTGGTCTTACCAGGGTGGAGTAGTTTATTTAGGATGACAAAAATTATTTTGGAGTTGTTTTGGCATTTGTTTTGTAGGTTGGTATAATATGTTTGCTTTTCCTGTTTGACATGGAGTTATGCAAGGTTTCTAAAATGTCTAAATTACTGGAAGGCATTTTGAGCTCTATTTTTATACCAATTTTCCAGGCTTTATCCCTCTTTATCATGATTTTTTTGTTTCTTTTGTTAGCCATGGTGCAAGATTGGACTTTATTCTTTTATTACATACTGGTGCTAGATTATTTAAGATCTATAAGAATATGTTATAAAAGCATTCTACAGCAGTATCTATAGTGGCATTGTTCTAAGTACATTCCAGTTATATTGTTTTATCGTTAGAATGCAGTCATCAGTGCAGTTACCGAAACAGGTTTTAAAGCCACAGAGAGTACCCCAGCAGTCAAGGCTTCAGTGCCTTCCACCCATTCAGACCAGCAATTTCACAGTCAGGGACTAAAGGTGGAGGTGTGTTGATCTTCATCAAAAACAAGCTGACCTCAAGGCTGGTTAAATAGTACAATGTGCTGGAGTTCCCCCATATCCAGATTATCATGGGCAAAGTCCTGTACCATATCCAAGCAAGCTACAGGTCATTCCCTATGTCTCATGAAACCCATAACGCAGAGCTATGGCATCACCAAAGTCATCCAAATACCATACTCATGGGGGAGTTTAATTATCCCTCCATAAAGTGGGAGTCCTTCACAACCCCACATTTGAAGTTTCAGTGATTCCTAGACTTTGTAAACCCAAATGCCCTGGACCAGATAGTGCATACACCTACCAGAGGTAGAAACATATTGGACCTGCTACTCAGAAAAATGTGGGAATGCTGCACCCCCCCCCCCCCCAGTGCCATGTCCTTTCTGGCAAGGTCAGACCACAGAGTAGTCTCCTTCTAAATAAAAATCAGTTCTGCAACCCCAATAAACCCAATTGCAGTTAAGAACTACTCCAAGGCAAACTACCTTTTATTAAGTACTAACTTGTCAAAATTATAAGCCCCTCCAAACCCAGATAGCACAGTAACCTATGCAGAATTATTCACAGAAGCTCTGCACAACCATGTCATTAACTGCACAGAGACAGCTCTGCCTACTAGAAGTAAGCCCAAAACTAGCTTAAAAAATAAACCACCCTGGAGGATTCCAAAATTAAGCAGGTTGTACAACAAAAGAAAAAAAAGTCATAGCTAAAATAAGGAAGTGTAACACCAAAAATGATAAAAACACTCTCACCAAACTGAACAGACAACTAAGAGGAGTCCAACAAAGCAAATGTTGAGGTCAAGACAGTGTTCCCAGGCCATGTCCAACCATAAGGCCTTCTTCATCTATGACTGAAATCTCAAAGGCAGCATGCAGCAGTGTGCCAAATTGCTGGTAAATTTAATCACGTTCATGGAACCTGGAGATATAGCAAATCTTCTGGTTGACAAATTCAGCCCCAACTTTCCCACCCACTTAACCCCAGCCACTCCCCAGGAAATACCATCAAGCATAACCCCTCTAACTATCATTAGGGAGCAGGTCTTAAAGGTGCTTTCTAATGCCAAGAATACAGCTTTGATGGGTTCTGCTAATATCCCAGGATGCTTCCTAAACTGCCTGAAATATGACCTATAAGTGCCACTGGAGTTACTAAATGTATTTTTGATGAACCATTAAAATGCACATATAGAAGGGGCAAAAGTTTAAAGACTATGTTAGAAGGTAAATATGAGATGAAAGCAGTTAAGGAAGGAAAATTAGGAACCTTTAAATGTGGACGGTGTTCCCAGTGCCCCTATATTTGTACAAAGGACACTATTTCTACAGCTAGTAGGGACAGGCTGATCCAGAGTAAATAATTTGCAAATTGTGACACCAGTGGAATTGTGTATTTAGGATTGTGTGGCTACTGCGATGCATTTTATGTGGGAAAGTCAGAAAGAAAGCTAAAAAATAGAATATATGAGCACTATTATGAGATTAAAACAAAATGTACTAATAATGCTCTATACAGGCACAAATTAAGTTGCCAGGAAGCAAAGTTTAGCTTTTTTGTATTGGAGGTGGTGGATAAAGATGTAAGGGGTGGCCCATGGGAAACCTCAATTGAATATAAAGAATTATTGTGGCAACTTTCCTTGGAAGCAAATAAATTTCCAGGTTTAAATGATGCAATCTCACTGGCGCCTGTTTTGAAGTTGAGATCAGCAAAGCTATAGTCCTCCTGTTTATGCATTGTTAAGGCTATGTATATATGAATGCTAAATATTATTTGTAGCCCTGTTTTACATTATGAATTATATTTATGAAATGATTTGTATTAATGATATGTACAGATTTGCTAAATATTTGGACATCTTTTAAATTTCATACATTTTATTAATTTTGGCATATAGGACAGTGCAAGTATAAGTTCTGACAGTAGATGGTGCCATAGATTATAAGAAAAAAAATTTTAATACTAAATATGAAATTTTCTAATGACTAAATTATATGGTACTTAGTATTTAATTTATGTATTAGATGATTATTATATTGTATATTTTATGAATGGAATTTTAGGAACAATGTATGTGTTTTAAAATGTTTTTCATTTGGTAAATATTAATCATATATTTTAGTTTTTTAAATATTTAGAGAGGTTGTCTTAACTATTCTAATTAAGTGTACCAATTAGTCCCAAGATTATATATTGATGGGTGTGTTAAGGTATGCATTTGTCTCCATCTGAAGAAGTCTATTGAAACGAAAACGCAGTGTGTGGGGAATTGCGTTAATGTGCTTTTGTTTTGGCGGATTGAAGAGTCGCTCATTTAATAAAGTGTATGGTGCTGTATTAAGGATTTGTGCCTCCTTTCAACTGTTCAGACTTGGTTGTTTCAGTTTCAGAGATTCCTAGACTTTGTAAACACCAATGCTCTGGACCACATAGTGCATACACCTACCAGAGGTAGAAACATATTGGACCTGCTACTCAGAAAAATGTGGGAATGCTGCAACCCCCCCCCCCCCTCCAGTGCCATGTCCTTTCTGGCAAGGTCAGACCACAGAGTAGTCTCCTTCCAAATAAAAATCAGTTCTGCGACCCCCAATAAACCCAATTGCAGTTAAGAACTACTCCAAGGCAAACTACATTTTATTAAGTATTAACTTGTCAAAATTATAAGCCCCTCCAAACCTAGATAGCACAGTAACCTATGCAGAATTATTCACAGAAGCTCTGCACAACCATGTCAATGACTGCACAGAGACAGCTCCGCCTACTAGAAGTAAGCCCAAAACTAGCTTAAAAAATAAACCACCCTGGAGGATTCCAAAATTAAGCAGGTTGTACAACAAAATAAAAAAGTCATAGCTAAAATAAGGAAGTGTAACACCAAAAATGATAAAAACTCTCTCATCAAACTGAACAGACAACTAAGAGGACTAATTAGGTCCAACAAGGCAAATGTTGAGGTGAAGACAGTGTTCCCAGGGCATGTCCAAACATAAGGCCTTCTTCATCTATGACTGAAATCTCAAAGGTACCATGCAGCAGTGTGCCAAATTGCTGGTAAATGTAATCACGTTCATGGAACCTGGAGATATAGCAAATCTTCTGGTTGACAAATTCAGCTTCAACTTTCCCACCCACTTAACCCCAGCCACTCCCCAGGAAATACCATCTAGCATCACCCCTCTAACTATCATTAGGGAGCAGGTCTTAAAGGTGCTTTCTAATGCCAAGAATACAGCTTTGATGGGTTCTGCTAATATCCCAGGATGCTTCCTAAACTGCCTGAAATATGACCTATAAGAGCCACTGGAGTAACTATTCAAACATAGCCTCTGAACAGGCTTTGTGCCATATGAATGGAGGCAGGAGCAGCCCTAGGTTAACTGGTGCCCTAGGCAAAAGGGCTCCACGGGCCCCCCCACCACATTACCTGGTGCCCCCATCCTGGTCTACCTACACCAAATAAATACTGGAAAAGTGCCCCTGCTAGACCAGCGCCCTAGGCGGTCACCTAGTTGGCCTATGCGTAAGGCCAGCTATGAATGGAGGATCACAACGTTCATCCCTCTACACAAGGGTGGGCCATTAATGGATCCCAGCAACTACAGACCCATTAGTCTGACTAGTCTCATATGCAAAGCCATGGAAATAATTGTCATCGAAATGATTAACAATGACATAGGAAACCTTAGTCACTTAACCCAACCCAGTTTGGTTTCATCCAAGGCAGGTCATGTTTACTGAACCTGGTGAACTTCTTTGAAAAGTTCAACAAGGCAATGGATGAAGGCAAAGCAGTGCATACTGCCTACCGTGACTTAGCTAAGGCATTTGATACAATACCCCACTTGGACATTATAAATAAACTCAGGGAATTAGGCAAACGTGCCAGCTGTCTCACACACAGGGCTCAGGAGGTTAGGATTTGAGAGCCCACCTCCTCAAAGAGGACAGTCATAACTGGAGTTCCTTAGGGCTCTCTGCTTGGTCCGCTCCTCATTGGCATTTATTTCTCAGAAGTCAAGGCCAGTGTCAATGGTCTATGGCTTATCAAGTTTGTAGATGATCTCAAGCTGTGAGCAATCATAGAATCCCCCCAATACAAACATTTTACAAGACACAGACAAATGACTGGTTCCAAAGCCGTGGCTTAAAACTCAATGGGAAGAAATACATACTAATACCTTTTTGGATGCTGGCTACCCTGGGAGACTACCTCATCAATAAACACCCCTAAAAGTAGACAGTCAGGGATTTAGGGACCCATATAGATAGTAACCTGGCTTTTGACCAACATGTGTCTAAGGTAGGAAGAAAATCATTGTCACTTAACTTATAAGCAAGGACATGGCATCTAGGTCCAGAGAAGTCACTGTGCCACGATACTCAGCCCTCCTCAGACCCATCATTGAGTATAACTCTCCCTTCAATACATACCTGACCAGGCACAACAACTGGGGAGTCCAAGGGGTTCCTCACCAAAAGAATACAGGGCATAAACTTAAATGTCCTATGCAGATTAACTTAAAGCTGCATCACTATGCCCTGTCTCCTGCAGTCTGCTGAGAGGTGATTTATTTCAACAAGGCATCCTTGGATTCCACCCTGATAGACATTTTGCTTATCCACAAAATGAGCAGCATCACAACTACTAGATCAAGTGATTTTAAACTTTGCTTTTGATTTAAATAGGACATGTTGGAGGGACAGGTATGTATGTCAGAGAATTGCCATTCTCTGGAATATGCTTCAAATAAATGTGAAGCAGAGCTCTTCCCTAACTCTATTCAAGTGTAATCTGGAACAGTGGATGGGAAATCACAAATTCACCCCTGGTCTGACACCTATGTCTCTGATGAACAGTGGCAGCGTTTATCTCATGCCCAAACTAACATAAACCCCTTAAAACAACTCCTAAGGCAAAATAGCCCCTAGGATATATTTGGGTTATATGGCTAGGCTTATAAAGGCCCTGGCATTTGTCAGCCTAGTGTATATACCTATGAACCTTTCAACCTATAAAAAATTCCATTTGTTAATAATGATGATTTTTATATTTGCAACATAGGCTGAAAATTCAACAGGACACGTACAAGTGAAATATTTGTTGTTATCAATGTAGTACTAAATTATAGTTCAGTTCTGAAGATGCAAGTATGGAAACATTTTCTTTTTCTATTTAAAATTACTTTTTGCAAGATTTTTACTATTAATTCCTGACTATAAATTTTATCTGAAAAACAACATAACCAGTTTACTAACTTTTATTAGTGTTACTGGCTCAATATGTACCACACTTTCCTTTGGTGTTGGAATATCAGAAGATTGTGGGTTCTATTCCTGCACCAGGTACCTGTTACTGACACTGCAGTGCAGCAAAAGGGGGTGTTTTATTCCTGAGGGTGTCATCCTTCAGAAAAGATGTTAAACCAAGGTCCCTTCTGTTTGAGTTGGTGGTAGATTGGATGGATGTAAAAGATCCTCTGTCAATTATTGAAAAGAGTAGGGATTATTTATTTAAACATTCAAAGTAATACTTAAAAGAGGACCACACCCAAAATTTGAAAAAAAATATACGTTGTTTCAGTAAATCTTGAACTTCTCTGCATTACTAATAGTACTAAATGATTACTGTTATTTTCTAATTTGTTATACCCCAAAATGATCTGAAGGAGGCTGCTATGGCTGGCATTATTTTGTTTTGCAGTCAATGGCTTCACCTTCCTCATGTCATGTTAGAGGGACAGAAATACATTTTATTTTATTTTATTTATTTTACATTTGTTGACCGGGCTAGTCTAGCTGG
Source organism: Protopterus annectens (assembly GCF_019279795.1). NCBI lineage: Eukaryota > Metazoa > Chordata > Ceratodontiformes > Protopteridae > Protopterus > Protopterus annectens. The sequence goes on from NC_056732.1 coordinate 1,816,938,416, forward strand.
ATTAATGTCCATTTTCAGTAGAGGCCCGGGGAGAAAAGCTCCACAGTAAGACATAATTTTACAAACATAGTTGTACAGAGGGTGTATTTAAAGACAGACTGTAGTACATAACATTTTCATAAAAGTCAAAAAACTACTAATAGGCATCAACAGGAAAAAGTACATTAGATTCTTCTTTTAAACATCCATCCATCATAGTGGTATTGCGAATTCAAGATTAAAAGAGAAGTAAAGAAACAGTAAGAGAATATCTTGTTATAGCTAGCAGGAGAAAGGAAAAGGCATGGGACAAAAAAGGATTAGTCAGGGTTAGAACAAGGGCAGAGCCGCTGGGAATAAAGCCATGATTTTATATGCTTCTTGAAAGTAGGTAAAGAGGTAATAGACATAAGTTCACTTGGCAGTTTGTTCCAGATGGGTGCAGTACAGTTGGAGAACAGACTATCCCCAGCTTTGTTGTTGGATTTGTTGGAGGCAGCTAGTAGTTTGGTAGTAGAGCGTAGGGAAGAGATGTTTTTATATGGGGTAATAAGGGAACAGAGTATAGTGATATTAGTGGGCTGATGAAAGATTTTGTGGGTAATGGTCAGTTGCAGAAGTTGTATATGATTTTGTAATTTTAGCCAGCCTAGCTGTTTGAGATTAGAGCAATGGTGGGTACGAAATGGGGCTCCTGTTGCAAATCTGGCTATGTTATGGTAAGCTGTTGCTAGTTTGTTAAGGTTACTTTTAGTTAGGTTTGTATAGATTGGAGAGGCATAAAATAGGCTAGAGTGTAGATGGGTTTGTGCTAAAGTACTTCTGGCTGAGGGAGTGAGGAAGGGTTTAAGTCTGTAGAGAGATCCAAGTTTTCTATTGATTGATTTGATAGTTAAGTTAATATGGGAATCAAAGTTGAGGTCGTGGTCTATTGTTACACCAAGACGTTTGGTCGTAGGATCAGGGGATATTATGGTGCCATTGTTAGAGGATATATTGAAGGAGAGAGAGGATGATTTATGTGATGGAGTGAATAGTAATAGTTTAGTCTTTTATGGATTCAGTAAGAGGTAATATTGTTGGAACCAGTTTTCGGCTGCTGTGAAAGCTTTTTGAGTGATATTTTGAAGGTCATTAATGGAAGAAGCTGAGCATATGAGTGTTGAATCATCAGCATATTGAATACAGATTGATTGAGGAAGGGACTTATCTAGGTTGTTTATGAAAATAGAAAAGAGGAGAGGTCCAAGTATTGAGCCTTGTGGTACACCTATTTTGATAGGAAGAAGAGATGATAAGTGATTTTCCCATCTCACTGCTTGCTGTCTATTATTTAAGTAGGAATAGAACCACTGGATAGCCTGAGAGTCCAAAGCAAGAGATTTCAAGATGCTAAGTAAGAGAGTGTGGTTGACCATATCAAAGGCTTTAGAGAGGTCTAAGAATAGAGCAGAGGACAGCAAGTTGTTATTCCTATTTCTATTAATATGGTCAGTAAAAGACAAGAGCGCAGTAGTAGTACTGTGATGAGGTCTGAAACCATGTTGAGTGTCTGCTAGGAGATTGTTTTGGAGAAGGTGATTAAGTAATTGCCTATGTATACATCTTTCCATGATTTTTGCTAAAGGGGAAAGTAAGGCTATGGGACGGAAGTTAGAGAGGTCATTTAAGTTGCCACCTTTATGTAATGGGATGATATGAGAGACTTTCCAAAGGATTGGGATACAGCCTTCTGTTATGGTACGATTGATTAAAATAGAAACAGGGAAGGCCAGTGGTTTGGCTGCAATCTGTAGGTATTCGGCTGGAATGAGGTCAGCTGAAGGGGTACAAGGTTTTAGCTTGGTAAGTAATTTATGAATGAGATCTGTTGAGACTGGTTGTAGTTTAAATGAGGGGGGATTATTGTTTAGGGGGTTGGGTGCTTGTATGGATGGTGGGGGTAGGGATGAAGCTAGGGAAGTAACAGTATCTTTGAAAAATGAGTTAAATACATCAGCAATTTGAATTGGGGATGTCTGAGTGAGGTTTGAGGGTGTAGGTGTTTTGGAGTTACCTGGGTGCAGTAATTTGTTGATACCTCTCCAGAATTTTGGGGGGTTTTGATGTTGTGCATATTGGACTTTTGAGTAGTAATTTCTTTTATCAGTGACTATCAGTTTCTTTGTTTGATTTCTAAGTTGTTTAAAGGTCACATGGTCAGCTGGGTTTTTGGTAGCTCTCCATTTGTCCCATGTTCTATTTCTATGTAACATTTTTTGTTTGGTTTCTTTGGATAGCCAAGGAGCAGGCTTTGTTTTGGTTCTTGTTACTCTTGTAGGGGCATGGTGGTCAAGGATTTGAAGGAATTTATTGTTAAAGTAAGAGACAGCTTCATCTATTAGCAAATATTTCAGAGGAGACCAGTTGCAAGCTTTTAGCTCTAATAGGAAGTTGTGTATGTTGAAGTTAGTTTTGTTCCTGTTAGTTCTGAGTTGAGTATTAGTGGGGATGGGACTTTTTTGTCGGTTGATAAAAGTGATTTGATGGTCACTGATATTATCAGGTAGTGTACCTGAGATGTAACACATAGGGTTAGTGTTAACTAGGATCCAGTCCAGTATACTCTGTTTGGAACTGGCTTTATTTATTCGGGTAGGGGTGGTAATAGTCTGAGTAAAGCCATAGAGGTTGATATGAGAGGTTGGAAATTGGGAAATACAACAGTTCCAATCAATATTAAAGTCACCTAATAGTATGGCTTCCTGAGGGAAAGAGGTTGAGAGCCAGCTCAGTAGGTTTTCTAGGTTAATGATATTGTTACCTGGGGGGATATAACAGCAAATGATGTAAATGGATTTATTTTTATTAATTTCTAGTTTGATGATTAAGATTTCACTGTTGTTGAGTGAAGGTAGTTTAGACTCTACTAAGGTAACTAATAGTTCAGTTTTGTAGAGTATTGCTACTCCTCCGCCCTTTTTGATCTGACGATCAAGTCTAATGATGTTGAAACCTGATGGTAGTATGTCATTGTTCTTGGTGTCTACTTTTAGCCAGGTTTCGGTTAGGCATAGGATATTAAAGGAGTAGAGGTCTAGGAGAGCATGTAGTTGGGTTATCTTATTATTTAGGCTCCGAATATTGAGATGAGCAATCTGGAGAGTATTGGTCTTGGTTATAGGATTAATAAGATCAGTTGGGTTGTTATTTGGCATAATGGGTTGGTCATGGTTTGGGCCAGGATTAGGGTGAATGTTGCCATAAAGGCATAGTAGTTGTTGGTGACTATGTGTGTTTATGGGATGTCTTGAAGAAATTATAAAAGGTTTCCTGTTTTGGAAAAATTTGATATGAAATGTTCTATGGTAGCGAGGTAAGAGGTATGGAGATGTTGATGTTATGTTGCTGTGAACTAGAGGTGTGTTTACAAGGTGGGTAGTGGCCTTTTTTAGTGTTGGGTGGGATAGAAATAATTTTCTGTTTTCAAGGTAGGTGAGGGAGTAAGAGATGAGAAGTGTGTTTAGCAGTATGAAGGAGTAGAGTAGGATGTACGATGTATTAATGCTAGAAATGTACATAGTGAGTGATACAGTGTAGTAAGGCGCAGGTGGTAGTTATGTGTAAAGATTAAGTGTTACTATGGTGGGGTTGTTTTATTGGAGTGTGTAGTTGAAAGTGAGTTAGACTGATGCAAAAAAGCGTGGGTGGAGTTTGTAAGTTGTTTTAAGGAAGTAAGTTTGTATTGGTGGAGGAGGAAGTGGGTTTGGCTAATTCTGTATAAGTGTAGGACCACTGGGGGTGGGTGGGAATTGGGGGTAGGGAGAGGAGCGGAGTGAGCCCGTAGGGCGAACGGAGTGGGAAGAGCAAAGGAGAATGAAAGCCAGAAGAAAAGCAATCAGTAAGCTCTTTTGGGACCACTCCCAGGGTTAGCTGAGCTCTTCTAGTGGAGAAGGAAAATAGTAGGATGTGAAAGGATGGATTTCAGAGACTCTGTAGAAATTAAGTGAGTTCAGATAGTGCTAAAACAAATATGTATAGGTTAGTATTGTCAAAACACTACAGGGGTCAGTGTTTGAAGAGCAGGAGGATGTAAGAAAACAGGTAATCACCTAAACCTAGAGATAGAATAAGGAACTGAGGTAGAGATATGAGCTCTCAGTTTAGGTTTGGGCTTAGTGACTGGGGAAGGGGTGGGATAAGGAGAGAAACACAGGGTAGGACAGATAGAATTACTTGAGGTAGATTCAAGAGATTGGATAATAAATGTTAGAGAACTTAATTCCCTACAGACTGGAATACAACTAGAGAAGGAAAAGCAGACTTATACTGCCATCTAGTGGTTTTCTATTGTAATAGCTATCCAGTACCAGGCTAGTAGAAATGAAGAAAAAAGAAATGAGAAAAAATAAAAATGGATACTGATGAGAGGAGGGTGTTGAGTAAGGCAAGCTGCTGGCAGTCACGAGGCAGGGTGTTATTATGTGACTAACAAATATCAGTACTAGAAGTACATACATGCGGCAGATTTTAGAGCAGGTGCTGCCTAGAGAATGGTGGCAGAGTCAAATTTCCCTCTTCCTGGAGGAGCTTTAATGGAGCTTATTCGCCGGGCAGATAGCCACTACAAGAGGGGTTTAGTAAACACAACCGAGGGCCAGCTGTAAGGAAAAGATTCAAATAGAATATATCCTTATGATGAGGGGATCAGTTACTGTGGATTTCTCTGTAATTAGCTTACAACAGTACTGTGACTGCCTACTGTTGACTGTCAGCATCAGTCCACATTTTTAATTAATTTGCTTCCTTAGATTTTCATTAGTGGCCATCTCTGTTACACCATTTTAAGGAATGCTTGTATGACAGGCTTGAAAATGTAGCTGAGTTAATTGTTCTTTCCAAAGTAACAACTGTAGTTCAGTGTCCATGTGTGAGAAATCTGACCCCTGTGATTAATAGGTGTTGCTTGGGCTGAGATGCTTTGTGTTGTATTCACAGTTTTAAATAATGTAGCTAGAATTAAAGTCTTTGATGTTAATATTCTTTCCCCAACTCATTGACTTGTCTTAACAAAACAATTGTACACAATGCAAAAGTACTGTAACAAAATACCAGAAGAAACATGCACTTTTATAGAAATTACAATGTAGAAAAATGCAAAATCAAATACTGACAGAAAGTAAGAAGACTTAGATGAACATATCTGCTTTCTTCCTTTGTGGCACCGAGTTTTAAAGGGAAAGACATTTGCATCTGAAAACTAAGCTTGAAAGCCCTGCCTTTGTACAGAGTCCAGGTTACACCATCTGAGGTGTGATTCTGGAAATCTGTAACTGATAAGGCACATTTAAATGTTTAAGAGACATTGTTTATTTAATGGCTCAGTAGTTGGGATAAGTGACCAAACTTAGTTACTCTGACACTCTTAATAGCCTTTGTGAGGTAACAGATGAGCCAAATGCAGGAAAGAACGGCAAACATAATTATTACATGATGTTTCTTTTCTGTATATGAAGTGTTTAGTGTTGGATTACAAGGAAAGAAAATCCCTTTTTTGGAAATAAAAACTTGTTCTCCTGTAAAGTAACATAAAAAATCTTTTTCAACATTCTTTCTCCATTTTTATACTTGTAAAAACACATATCAAAAGCAAAATTTATAACATCTTATGTTCCTTATTCTTTCTGTCCTTTCATCCATAACTACTTTTCTGCATTTTGTCATATAGGTTCATAGGTTTATACTAGGCTATCTGCCCTAAGGCATTTATAAGCCTAGCCCAAATTTTTGTGGCTTACGCCACCCCTTATATGAAAAAATACTGTGCCCATTAGTTTGTTGTGCCTCTGTCCAGCAGTGACACAGAGATGATTCCCAGGGTAAACCTACGATCTCCCATCCACAGGTCAAGATTTCTCTTGAACAGAGCCAGCGAGGTGCTCTGCCTCACATGGACCGGGATTTTATTCCACAGCATAGGGAGTCGCTGAGTGATAAATCTATCCCTCCAGCACGCCCTATTTATATCCGTGCTAAGGTTTAAGTCGCTTGCTCTAGTGGTTTTGGTGGATTTGGATTTTTTGAGGTGGAGCATGTCCATTAATTCCGGGTTGGACATGGCCTTGTATGTCAGGCACATGTCACCTCTGAGCAGATGGTATGTGACTGAATAGAGCTGGAGTTTCTTCAATCTGGCAGCATATGACAGATTTTGGAGTCCCTTTATCCTTTTGGTGAGGAACTTTGGGGTCTCTCCATTTGCTGCAGATGTCGGGTGAGATACATCCCGAATGGGGCATTGTACTCGATCATTGGTCTGATAAGTGAAGAGTACAGGGGAACAATGACCTCACTAGATCTGGATGTGAATCCCTTCATGATCAGGTGGGCAATGTAGAAGGTCTTTCTAACCACTTTAGCAACGTGAGTGTCAAAGAAAGGCCACTGTCAACCTGGGTCCCCAGATCCCTGATAACCTCTTCTGTGCTTAGTGGATTGCCACCTATATGGTAGCTTGGGGTTACCTTGTTTTTCCCGAAGGGTATGACTATACAGCTTTTGGCGTTTAACTTCAGGCCATGGCTCTGGCACCAGCTATCTGTTTCCGTGAGTCCCTTCTGAAGGATATCCGTGTCCGATGCACTTTCCACTATGGCGCCCAGTTTGCAGTCGTCTGCAAACTTTGTCAGCCAAAGTCCTCCCATGTTGGCCTGTACTTCTGAGAAGTAGATGCCGAACAATAGGGGGCTAAGGACCGATCCCTGTGGGACACCACTTGTGACTGGCTTGGAGACTGACATAGCACCAGCAACTCTAACCCTGTGGGTTCTGTCCTTAAGCCAGTTTGCAACCCATCTTGTGACATATGGGTTTACATTTAAGCTGGTAAGTTTTTCTACAATACCCGAGTGGGGTATTGTGTTGAAAGCCTTTGCAAGGTCAAGGTAGGCTGTATGGACTGCCTTTCCCTCATCAATGGCCTTGGTGACTGTTTCGAAGAAGTCGACCAAGTTCAAAAGGCATGATCTTCCCTTGACGAAGCCAAACTGGGTTGGGTCCAATGTCTGCAAGTCCCCTATATCTTTGTTTATGAGCTCCATTATGATCCTCTCCATAGCTTTGCAGACTAGACTTGTTAAGCTTATGGGGTGGTAATTACCAGGGTCCGTAGAGGCACCGCCTTTGTGGAGTGGGACCACAGTTGCCGTACGCCACTCCTTGGGCACGTATCCTGTGGTAAGGTTGAGATTAAAAAGCTGCCTTATGTGCGGGTTTAATTCCTCATTTAGCTCGTGTAGCACACAGCTGGGGACACCATCCGGTCCCATTGATGCTGTGTTTTTAGCTTTAGAGAGAGCAGCTTTCACCTGCGCATTTGAGATGTCTGGGAGGCTACACTCCGCTGGGATAGTTATCTCTCCTTTGGGGGTGAAGTTTGCACTGAACCTGTCTGCCAGTATGTTGGCAATGTCTGTGGGTTCAGTGATTTTTTTGTATCATTTTGGACTAATTCTGAGCATATCTGGGAGTTTCCACCCAGGTTCCTAACATAGCTGAAAAAGGCCTTATGATTGTCCTTTGAATCCATGGCAATTTTTCTCTCAAAATTGGCCTTAGTTGATTTTATGAGTGCTCGTATTTTTTTACTAATAATGATCAGGGGTGACTTCCCTTTTATGGATTTTGTTCTATCATGTAATAGCTTTCTCCTCTTATTGTAAAAGACATATGTCGTACTTATCCAAATTGTTTATTATAAAAAAAAAAATCATTGCATTTAGCCAACCGGATATGCCAAATATATACAAACAAATTATTTATCTACTGTACCCAGTTATTCATAAGCTTAAGAGCCATCACATTAGAGAACAATATCTAAGGACAACTGTACTGGACGCCAACATGACTGAGGACCACAACACTGTAAACATCAAATAGTAAAACTCCCTAAGGGCGTGAATCCAGACAAAACTGTAACCATGGGTACTATACCGGGGCAAATCCATCTGCTCAGTATTGTAGTCATCAGTGTTGTCAGCTCTCAGTAAGACTGTCATGTGATCATCCTCAAGTATCTACATTAAACACTTCAGATTTAGAAAATGTAGGCCTCTTTGTTCAGATATGTGCAGTGACAGACTAACAGCCATTTGAAGTCTCATGAAACACTTTTATAAGTTCACAGATGTGGAGACCAAATGGCCAAAAATCCAGAATTATATATACTAAGTCCAAGATTGTCAGTTGTCAGGATATTCCCTTATCTCCTTGGTTAGGTGGTCTTGATTTGGTATGTTTGTATATATAACTCTGAGGGTAAAGAAGGAAGCTATTCCCCAACAATGTTGGGTGCAGGGGGTGTGACCCCTGCAAAAACAAGTTTGAAGGACAAAAGTAATCTTTGATATTCACTCTTCTCCTGCATTTTCAGTCTTTTTTTTCAGCATCTCTGGACTCAACAAAGTGATTCTTGAGATTTCAGTACAGAGCTGAAGGAATTGTGTGCTTCTGTGGTTTTATACCATCGTTTTATGTGATATCCCATATTCCTGTCCTGTCCATTTCTGCTATCAAAATGTAGTTGTTAATGTTAAATGCGCATAGCAGGGCAGCAGATATGCCATATTAACAATGGGTCTATATCACTTCAGTGAAAATTCAGTTCAGTGAATGGCATTTTCAGTTCACTTACATTGAACATGCTGTTCGTCGAACTGTTCATATTGAGATCGCGGTACAGTGAGGATCAGGAAATTTGCCCTTTCCTCACTGTAGTGTGATCTCTGAGTTGCTATATATGATTAGCGGGGATGCAGAGTTCAATGAATGGCATTTCCGATGAAATGACGTTCACCAAACTGTCACTTTGCTGAAGTGATATAGACCCTTAATAATGACGGCTCTTGTAGATTCAATGAAAGATATGATAAATAATATAGGTGTTTTGTGGTAGTGTGGGTTATATTTAGAATATGTTTGTTCTAAGAAAGCCGTATTAGAAGTTAGTCAGCTTAGGTCCTGAGGGACTAGCTGACCCTTGTTCAACTTCAGCATTGCTGTCATGGGATAACGTGTCAGTAGACCAGAACTGTATTATGTTACTTTAAAATGGTAGAGATGTTATTATGTTATATTGTTACTCTGTATTATTTATTTTCCACCTAACTGGGAAGTCAGGTAGGACAAATGCTATTTTTGTCTTCATATAAAAAGGTCTACATGCGATGACTGAACAAAGAATTTCCTTCTGAAATTTGCATGGCATCCACTGGAAGCAAAGAAAAAACTCTCTTGGCAGATCCCCCTATTGACATTAAGGACATCAACACTTATTCCAAATTCAGAATGCAACTCGGAAATCACTTCTCCAAGTCAAATTCTCCTGCTTCGACACAGGATGCATCACTTAACCTATCTCCTTTCTAATTCTCTTCTCCTCACTCAAGATTCACTGAAGATTGATCTACTTTAGAAACTAATGTATATATTGTACATTACACTCTGCTTGATTGTACATGGCACTGTGCTTGTTCACTTGAATGTGCACACATAGTTATTTCTGTGTAATTAGTCTGAACTACTCTGTTATTGCATACATTTCTGTATTTTTTGTTTGTGAAATGTTTTGTATTTCACCCAGGCTGAGCCTGAAATTGAATATTGATTAACTACCATGGTAAACAAATATCAATAAATAAATGTATTTTTCAGTATGTAGATGAACATATGCTTCTTATAAGAAACCCCTTTCTATGCACCTTACCTCAGTTTGTATAAGAATCAGTCTCCACATTTATTTACTTCATTTCTCCTTCTTCTTCTTTTGTCCCTAGCTGCCAGCCAGCAAAGGTGATCGACCCTGTAGTTGGTACAGTTCTGTGGGTGCTGCTGGGTTCTGGACTTCCTTCATGATGCCTTTCCATGCTGTTCAGTCCTTGGCAATGTTTCTGGCCTTCTGTAAATTGCTGATTTTCTTCGGCATGTCCTCAGTCTAGAATGTCTTCCATAGGGCAGGCCAGGGAATACAATCAAATGCGGGCTTGAAATCAATAAAGATGATAACTGTACATTGTCCACACAAGATTCTTTCCTCATAGGTTACTACTAGGCTAACGAACCTTGTCGGCCATTTTAAGCCTAGCCAATTACCCCATGTGAGAATCAAACCCTGCACCTTGTGTCTATAAGGTCCTCCATTAGATGATGGATAGTCTGAATCCGGTCATTGTTGGTTTGCTTCATTTAGCTTACCCAGTATCATGGGCCAGCCAACATGCTAAAATAGAGTTTTTGGCTTAACATACATGTCAAGAATAATATCCAAGGGAGGTTTATTACATCTGCAACCCACTGGTCCACTCTTTCCATACCCTATAGTTTTCATTTTTGTATATGTACCATGCCATAACAGAGTAAAGCCACGGTGGTACGGTGGTAGTGTTGTTACCTCACAGCAAGAGGTTCTCCCGTTCGATTCTCGGCTGGGCTTGGGAGTGCCTTCTGTGTGGAGTCTGCATGTCCTCCCTGCGGTTGGGTAGTGTTCAAAAGACATGCGTGCGTAAATAGGCGTGCCTTCGTTGAAGGTTTGGTGTTGAGCTGGCACCTCGGCATTTCATAAAAAATCTACTGCCAATCATTAGCAGACCGGAGGTCCGCTGTGGTGACCCCTTACCGGGAAAAGACAAAAGACAAACAACAACCATGCCATAACAGAGGCAGTGTCTTCCTAAAAATCATTCACATTTTCTCCAGTTTCACCGTTCACAATTTTGTTTTAGGTAGAGACTAGAATGTAACTCATGTCTCTGCCCTTCACAAGCTTGGATCATTCTTAACTCATAACACAGGCAGACTGTTATTAGCATACTTACTAAAGTTCGGTATGTCTTTGATCGCTGTTGTGCTCCGTTTCTTTCCATCATTTTATAGCTCTTGATCAATTTCATTTTGTAGACTGGACTGTCAGCAGTTAAATGTTGTTGTTGTTGTTTGTCTTTTGGCTTTTCCCGGTTAGGGGTCGCCACAGCGGAACTCTGGTCCACTAATGATTGGCAGTTGTTTTTTTATGGTGCCAAGTTGCCAGCCTGATGCCCAACCTTCAATGAAGGCACGCCCATTCAACGCATGTCTTTTGTACGCCCACTCGACCGCAGGGAGGACATGCAGACTCCACACAGAAGGCACTCCCAACCCAAACCGAGAATTGAATGGGAGAACCTCCTGCTGTGAGGCAACAACGCCACCACTGCACCACAGCGTAATGCATTTATTTAACTGCTGACAGTCCGATCTACAGTCTTTGTCATTTTTCATCAGTTTGTTGTTGGTGTTATAGCTTTCATCAATTTCATTTTTTATCTATGGTTTTTTAAAGATATAACCTGGAAAATAGATCAGAATCAAGGTCCTTTTCAGATAATTATTAATCCATGCAAAAAAATTAACACAGAGCCAAACAAATTGGTTGGTGCCAGCTGGAGTTTAAATCCACTGCTATTGGAAAACAAAGATGATGACGATCAAAGCATAGCACTGAGCCATTTTCGATTTACATCACAGTGAGATAAGGGCATCCCATTTGCTATTAGACAGGTTGACAAATCTCTGGTTTCAAAAATGATACCTCACAATTAAACAATGAACTGCAATGGAACTTTAATCCCAATAAATCTGCATAATTAACAGCTTCATTGTTTGAAATGAAATTATTACATGCTGCTTTTCTATCACTTTTGAAACTTGAAAAATTCATATGAAATATGCCGAGCATGCAGCTTTCCTTATGCAGCCTTTGGGTAGTCTATTGAATCTAAATCACAGCATAAATAACAAATCATTGATAGTGAATATATTTACACATGCATGGAGGACACTCTCGGTGCATTTTATTAAACATAATTTGTGCTTCCAAAATTTCTCCTATAGATATAACTAACACAGACTAATTTCTCACTAATTCTACAGAAATTAGCTCCTAGATCATCTAATTTTGAAATTAGATTCAGGTATAACACTCAAAGAAGCTATCAAACAATTCAAATTGAGTTAAATTCCTAGACATGATATTTCTGATGCATTTTTTCAAAACATTTAAACAGCAGTAATCCTCATTTTTTGAACCAGTCAAGAATAATTCTTATCCTTAAACTGAATTCAGAAGTCAACCTAAAATATCATCCCGTATCTTTGATTATGGTTATTCAGTGATACTCTATAAATTTTTTTATATCATTGCCAATGAAATAACCTCAAAATGTCAATAGAGTTTCATGGAACTGAGACAGTTCCAGGACTACAACATTATGTAGTGTATGGAGCACTTTGATTACATGCCGGTATCAATAAAAAGGCAAACTAGTTATTTATTTTATATTGTTGACTGGGTTTGCCCGACTGAGCTGAGGAGCCCTTTTTCAGTGGAGGCCCGGGGAGAAAAGCTCCACAATATTATAATAAGTTTAACAGAAGTAGTAGACAAAAAAAGTTAGTATTTTACAATTTAAGTATAAATATAAACTATTTTTTTAACAAACCGACAAAGAATTTCAAAATATCAGTTGTTACTGACATAATGTTTGAATCAGGAGAGAAATGAGAGATAGACAAGAAGAGTGATAGTTTATCAGATTTTAATATCAGGTTATTGCCCAAATTATGAGGCTAAAAGAGAGCTTACAGATAAAGTAAAAATAGGGGTCTACAAAAGGGCAAGTAATAGACTGTCTTTGAAATAGTAAGCTAGTTTAAGGAGGATGAGTACACAGGCAGGACCAGTGAGTTTTTATGTATTCTCTGGTGGCTGATTTGAATTGATTAAGATGTTTGAGGGACCTAATTTCTAATGGCAGTTTGTTCTATGATATGGCAGGATGGTAGCTATAGAAGTTGCATCCAATTTTGGTCTTAGGTTTATATATTTGTAGTAAGTCTTGGTCAGAGCTACATGTAGACCTAGTGGGAGAATACTGAGAGATGAGAGGAGATAAATTGGGACAGTAGGATTGCTGGCACAGGATTGAGTAAATTATCTGGAGATGAGAGAGGAGGAGCTGGTGAGGTAGTGCCAGCCAGTTTAGGTATTTTAGCAAAAGACAATGGTGAGATTTATAAGTTTGGTGTACAGCGAATCTAGCAACCTTGTTGTATGTCGATTCCAATTTAGGTAGGAGTGCGGAGTTGAGATTAGTGAGAATTTGAGAGCAATACAATAGACTAGGTTGGAGGTAAGCATGTGAGAGGGTTACTTTTGCTTTGTTTGTGAGAAGTTCTATGTTTTGATAAATAAGGCCAAGTTTTCAGTGCATCTTTTTAATACATTTATTTATATGCAAGTCAAACTTAAGTTGGTCATCTATAATGACGCCTAAATGTTTTGTGCTAGATTCAACAATGATGGAAGTGTTATCGAGGGACAGTATAGAAAATGTGGGTTTAAGGTGAGTGACATTTTTGGGAAGAAACAGTAAGAGGTTTTTTTTAGGGTTAAGTATAAGCTGGTTGTCAGACAGCCAGGATTTGACTGAGTTAAAGGATGCTTGAGTAGCAGAGATAAAGTCAGAGGGACTGTCAGCGATGGTGATGACTGTTGAGTCATCTGCATATTGTATAAGGGATGACTGGGGCAGAAGGTATAGAGAAGATTTGTGAAGATATTAAAAAGTAATGGGCCAAGGATAGCTCCTTAGGGAACACCGAGTTTAACTGGGAGAGGAGGGGGAGAGAGCCGAGAGCCACTCATTGATTGCAAATGGCCAGTGAGATACCTAGAATACCAGGTAACAGTAGTAGTAGAGAAGTTAAGGTTAGACAGTTTGGTCAGTAGAAGAGGAAGGGAGACAGTATCAAAGGCTTTAGAGAAGTCAAGGAATAAGCAAGAGAGAAGTTTATTGTTGTCTCTGGTCAGAGAAATAGTATTAATGAAGGCTATTAGGCAGTAGTAGTGCTATGTTTTGGGCAAAAGCCATGTTGTGTGGGTGTGAGCAGGTTTTTCTGTAGTTGGTGTTGCATGACTTATTTATGTATGGATTTTTCCAATACTTTTGAGTGTGGTGAGAGGATTGCGATAGGTCTGAAGTTAGTAATTTCGGTGGCGTTACCTCCTTTATGTTTAGGTAAAGTGTAGAATTCTTTCCAGATAGAAGGGACTTTTGATTCAGAGATGGAGCAGTTTATTAAGATAAATACAGGGATAGCAAGAGATTCAGCTGCTACCTGCAGGAAATAGGCAGGCAAATTGTCAACAGATGAAGAACAGGGTTTTAGTTTAGCGAGTAAGAATTTAATATAGTTAGTAGGTACAGATTTAAGGGAAAAAGTGTTAGAAGTAGAGGAGATGGAGTTTATCATCTTTGAGATGGATTCAATAAAATAGGTATTGAAAATGACAGTAGTTTCTTCTGGTGTGTTGTTTGGGCAAGGATTGGGAGAAAAGGATTACCAGGATGCAGAATTTGATTTATTGAGTTCCTAAATTTTGGGGGGTTGATCTTTGAGCAGTAGGGTGGGTTAAAATAGAATTCCTTTTTGTCTTTGCTGGTGTATTTTTTTTTGGTCAGATTTCTGAGTTTTTTATATTTTTGTAAATGAGTAGGAAGCTTAGTTTTCACCAATATTTTTCACATCCCATCTCTAGTTTTCATTAAGGTGTGGATAGTATTGGTTAACCAAGGAGATATATTAGATTTTATTCAAACAGTAGGGAGAGGAGCAAGTGAGTTAAGGATGTTTAAGAAGGTAGAGTTGAATGAGTGGACTGTTTCATCTAGGGGGAGTGGGTAGATGTGCCCAATTAATTCAGGAGAGGAGGGAGTTAAAAGTCTCTCGGCAGAAGTTGTTAGATAGTTTGCAACAGGTTATATATCTATGTGGCCTAGTGAAGTCAGGAGTGAATCTAAGAACTGGGGAGTGATCACTCAGGGAGTTGGGTTAGGGTTTCAGGGTTATGGTATTCGTGGGGATCAGAGACTAAGATAAAGTCAATAAGAGAGCTAGGGTTGTATGATCTGTTGGTATGAGTAGGTGCTGAGATTAGTTGCGTAAAACCATGTAAGTTGATGCATGAAGTAATGTTTTGTGCCTGGAGAGTTAGGTAGTTTATATTTATGTCCCAGAGAAGGATGGTTTCATTATGAATGTTGAGAAAGGTAAGAGAGAATGTTTTCCAGAATGTTAATGTTGTCCCCTGGGGGAATATAGATAACTACAACAGTGATAATGGTATAATTGTTAAGTTTAAAGTTAGCCATCAGGAGTTGAGCAGGTGGAAAGAAGGGAATAGGGGTGGGTGGAAATAGGGCGTAAGTAGGGGAGCAGAGTGAGCCTGAGCAGAGCGGGGATACATCTAGATTGCAACTGATCAATGGAAAGAAGCAATTAGTAAGCAAAAAATGCTTTGAAAGTCAGGTAATTCTGAAGATGCTGATAAGTCTGAAAAGCATTAGTTTGTTTTAGGGACAAACTTGTTTGTAGCCACAGGGTTTAGAGGAATAGGGATATTCAAAGGAAAGACAGGGGTGTCATTTTTGGGCAATTAAGAAACCTGAACTAAGTTAATAAATCTTGGTTAAAATAGCTGGCATTCCTGGTAACATGCTCTCAAGGTGACTACTATACAAATAAGTTTAGCTGCAACTGAAAGCTAATCACTTTGTCATACTTTTTTTACTGGAATTGGTTAGAGGTCCTTATTTGTTTTGGGAGGAACTTGATCATAGGTAGAACAGTTTTATTGGAGTCTCCCTGTATGTTACTACTGGGAAGTGGCTGGGCAGAACTAGGAATGGCAAATAGAAAAGAGAGAATTAGTAGGTAAGCAGAGATGCAAACAGATGTTAAATGCTACAGTAGCATGAGACGTGATCCTAGCAATTGTTAAGCACCCCCCAACCATTGTTAAGATCTGATCTCACACTAGTAACTCATAAATTTCAGTGCCAGCAAGCTACAGTGGAAGAACTCAAAAAATAGCTTAATTTATGCCTACTGTGTCTCCAGTCTATCCCTGACTTTCTTACAAAATATTGCACTAATGTGTTGCTGTCCATTTGACAGTGCTCTCTAAGTGTTTTTGTGCCTATGAAAGCCAGGAAAACACTGTGCGCTTTTTTTTCTTTTTTATTCCACCTAGTAGTATGTGAAGTAGATAAGACACCATGCAGTGCAAAGATTTATGATCAGGTCTCACCAATTATACGCCATTATTATGTGTTCTCAACATGGATGCCAAGGTTGACCTTTTGAACTTTGCTCTCAAGGTGAATTTCTTGACATCCATGAGTTGAACCAATAATATAGCGTATGCAATCAGAGAGGTGCGCATAATTCTCTATGTTAGGGATACATTTGGACCATAGTATGAGATGTAATAATCAGAATGGAATGTTTGTAGTAGATGAGAACAAAGGGTTTTTGACTGAGTGCATGATTCCTTTATGAAATAAAATCGGTTTCTTAGTGGTCGAATTACCTCCTAATAATCATTACCTTTCGTTTGTCTACAGTACAGTACAGTACTGAATTTATTTACTTTTCTATTACCAAATTCTTCCAGTTATCAGCTGCTGCTACTTAAAATAGTACGTTTTTTTCAGAAAAGTGAAACAATCTAGAGCAATGCATGCAAAAATGTACTTTTTCCTAAGATTATAGATCAATTCATGTTTCTTTATAATGCCTATGTATCTCCCCATACGCTAGCAGTATCATGCAAGTCTAACATCCCAGACCCCCATACTGTAACATTAGTAGAGATAATTTTGCAACAGATATTTTAATCTGCTTTTAATAATGTAAATTTATTCAATTTCTCTGTGGCACCATTTAAAACTATACGATTATAAAAACAAAGGTGGGCAATACTGGTATAATTATTCTGCTTGGTAGACATATTTTATATAATTCAGCAGATATTTCTTAGTTACTATCAGCATATGTTAAATTTTACATGGCCCTATATTGGAAACAAGAGAAATTTATCTAAAGTTGAGGTATTCCTTTATTAAACATGAGCTCTTATCATGAAATTACTCACCGAAATCACTTTAGGCTACTATTTCATTTTCTAATTTATGGGGAAATCTAATTGAAATATGTTTCTTTGAATGTTAAATTAATGCCATTTTTAATTTGATGTAGATGTTACTAAGTAAAATGGGGAGCATTCCAGGTGTTCAAGTCCCATGAGCTTGAAAACTACTGTCTCGAAGTCAGGGACTCAAGTGTCAAGTAGTTCATGTAGGTTGCTGTTTTCATTTGAACTCAAATATAAATTCAGGCAAGCAGCCATGCGAATGGAATGGGGGGTTAGGATTAAGGAGTGGGATGGGACTTCTTGGTATAGGACATAGGAGGGGAGTTTTAGGGTTAGGTTTATGGTGAGGGGTTGGAGATTTAGGTTTATGGAGTGATCAGATACTTTAAAGTTAAGGAGGGTTAGTGGAAGTTTAGGATATAAGAGAAGATTTGGGTTGGGAACTGGGTAGGAATTTTAGGGTTAGAGTTAGGCTCTGGTAGGGTTTTACAGTTTTATCGCATCAGGTATTGAGAGGGCTACACATAAATTGGAGATTGAGCCAATGGGAGCTTGAGCACTTGATTTTTCCAGTAAGTGGCAGTGAACAGGTATGTCATGAGCTAATCGTACTTGGGCCCCTACAATGCCGTTATGTAGTTTATTTTATTTTACATTTGTTTTTTGAAGGGGTAGAGCACTTGATCAATGATGACAATCTTCAGGCTCAGTCCAGGTAATTATAATAGTGCTCTTTTTGCTTCAAGAGTTTTATTCTTTTTGTCATTAATTGGTTTCATTCTTGCTTTTATGTGCTCTTTTTTTCTGTTGAAATTTTTTGCAAATAAAAACTATGACTATTAAAAAAAAAGAATCTGTGAAGGATGAAAAGTCCCAGTTTTCGTAGGAGTGACCTTAAGAAAGTCTATAAGACTGGATATTTGGACCTATAAGAAGTGCAGAGATAACAGATGTCTCTGCTTTGCATGATCAAGGCAACACGGCCACTGTCAACAGGATGAGACAGAAGCAGCACTCTGCTGTACTCTGTACTCCATGGGGTAATTATCTGAGGAATTAATTCCACATACCTCCCTGTGGGAACAGAACAAATATAGTCCAACCATTCAAGTACAGTTGTCAACAAACCACAGCAGATTTGAAATTACTCCAACAATTCCCATTATCCACATTGTCAGCCACTGAAAGATCAAGCAAGAACAAGGTGGACTACAATCTTTGATCCCTTATTAACGGGATTTCTGTTATCACTTTACTAATGGTTGTCTCAGAACTGTACCCAGATCATACTCCAGAGTGGCATAGTCAAGAAGGTCTTGAACCTATAAACAGAGCTCCTCATTAGCACTCTTCAAGAAAAATCTTGATGATTGGATGGGTAATAGGAAATTCACCCCAGAGACCACTTCTGTGGTTCTGCTTGACAGGGGCACAGGAAACTAATTTTCTTGAGTGGCAAAAGCCAGGGTACCTTTTTGGCTAGGCTTGTATAGGCCCTAGGGCCAATAGCCTAGTACCTACCTATGAACCTATGAACCTATGAGATATAGGACAGGACAGGAATTAAGCCTTTCCTAGATAACCTTTTCAATAACCTTCCCAAGAAATGAAGACACATGACAAAAATTCTCCAGTCCACTAGGATTTTAAAGTTTGTTAAGACTGACGGGTTATCAATGCCTATTCGTACAATTTTTGCATTTAATGTAAATCATAAAGAAACCTATAAAGTTGAGATAATGACTGGACCCAGGACTGCATGCAAGATTTAGGTAGCCATGCATGGTCTGGATCCAATCCCCAATAGTTCTAATGAATAGATGAAACTTTACTAATGCCATCTTCATTGCCAACATTGTTTAACTCACTTCAAGTAGTCAAACTAGAAGAAAAGGAGCACTTAACTAATGACTCATATCAAGAAAAAAACATGCAATACTTTCACAGAACTTAGTCCCCATCAAGAAAAATCCAAGGCAAGAGTCAATGGATGACATCCTAATTAAACATTAGGGAGAGACTTGGTCCAAACTCTGGCATTCTCTGCAGTCAGCTCTGAAATTGTTCAAATTTCTAAACTCAACAACCATGGTCTTATTAAGTAAAATAATGAGAGAACATTTGAATAAAAAATATTAACTCTGATTGTGTCAATTCAAGTAAGAACAATACTGCTTTTCTGGCTCTGAAGACTGGCACAGTAAGGAGGAAGATGGCAGCTCATGTGGCAAACAAACCCAACTTGTAAAGGGGAAGATTTTCAATATACTGTCACCAGAATTGTGAAAGGTATCTCTTCCTGAAATAAAATACAAGAGAATAGCTCTTCTGAGATTTCTAGTATCATTTCAGATGGATGTAGTAGACATGTTGTTAAAGATGCCAAGCTGCCACCTGGTAAAGAGATAAAGACAGACAGTGTCACTACCAAATTAGGTACAAAATGATGTTCACCTCCTGGATGCAGGTAGTGTAAGCAATCCTGTAAAGAAGCTGAACAATGTGAATTTAAATACAGCTAATGTTGAAAATATCAACAAAGACAAATCACATATTGAATATTTTCAAGAAGCGGGAAGTGAAGATAACATAAATTTGGTGGTTGATTTTGGACAATACAACATTTCTTGTAGAATGTATCAAGTTCCGGAAAATATGGGATGGGTACCTACACTCTTAAGGAAATGATGGCATGGATGTGGAGAAAAATGCTGCTGGCATCATATGTGATGATCCTGCCCTGATGTTCTTCCATAGTGAGAATGGTCCTGCCTTGATGTTTATCCATACTGGGAATGCTCTTCCCCTGGTGTTATTCCATACTGGGAATAAGTAGTTGAGATTTTTTTTCTCAATTACTGGAGTATCTTTTTAAGTTGTGACTGATGGATTCTGGGATTGTGTGAGTTACAAAGTAGAAAATTGCAGAGGTGCTTTTTTGTACCTGCTACTGCCACAAAACAAGTTATATTGCCATTTTGGAACCAATCCGTTTCCATGGATACATTTTCATTTCACATTGGTGATTTTAGTTCAATGATGTTGTAACATATAAACATTTGTTTTGAGTAGATTTGCATCAAAAGGGAAGATGGGAGGTAAAAAGGTTATAATCCTCATTTTTTTGATATCAGAAAAAATAATATGGTTATGCTATATGTGAAAATGTAATAAACATATGATTGTAAATAGTGCTCATTGTATAGTGAAAGAGGCTATAGCCTATATATGATTTAAAGACGGAGGCTGGATGGTTCAGTATAGACAGATCTCATTAAGCAGGAACAGTGCAGTTGTCACTGATACACATCACTGGTACTAAATGTAATGGTTCTGGAATCGACACATCTTACCCCAGGCATGTTCCAACCCGTGCCGTAGCCTTGATGGCTAATGAAGTTTTGGGTCATGGAAATATTCTCTGGTCATGACAGGTTTGGGCATACACATTCTAGGGTGACGCTATCCAGAACATATTGATTACCCTATTATAGACAGCTAAAAGATATTCTAGGCTGTCAGCACATAACAGCATTAGTACCAGTTCCAAAATCTCTCAACTTGGACAGTTGAATTTCGTATGCCAAAATCAGTGAAAGTACCAGATAAAAATGGACCACACAATGGATAGACCAAGTGACTGCTTCCACCACTGGTCTCATAGAAACCACACTCACCTGGAATACCTGTTCAAGTGGTTAGTTATGAAGAAATGATTTGCATCAAGCCTAGGCTTTGTATAGTCCAGAGAAATCCCATAGCAAGTTTTCATGATTTTTTTTAATATTCAGCCAGGCATTGAAGTCACCTAGAATACCCCTTCTGAGCTGTTCCAGCTTTACATTAATAGTAAATGGCTAACGTGCCTCTGATACTGTTCCATCTAGGGCTCCGAGGTACCAAATACCCAGATGGAGTCACCACTTTTAAATGACAGCTGAAATTAAAAATCAGCCAGTTCTTGGTTATGAAGTCAAGGCCAGCAGATGGCAATATATCAGATACTATTTTTGGGTTGTTACCTATAAATCTGGCATTAAATAAGAGGGCCAGAAACAGAGCCAAGAGAGAAAGAATGGTTTTCATCTAAAAGGCAATGATCTAATCTAAATAGCACACATTTAGTGGGACAGTGGGGACTCTATCACAGTGTTGTTTTATGCTGTGGTAACAGAAAGTGATCATGATCAAATGTTCCCATTTAATCCAAGAGAAGCACACCACTAGCCAGCTGTGGAATCTGCACCAAATCAAGTAGGTAAAGAGTGAAGTGAGGACTCTGGTGTAGCTAGATTTCTTTATGGAAGTGAAAAAAACTGATCTTATTGAATATTGGCCTCATGCTTGGGAAATTGTTTACTCACACTAAATGTAATCGCAGTTAGGTGGAAAAAGGGGGCAACTAAAGCTATGCAGCTTATGTTCTGTGCATAGTAAATGCTCCAGCTCTCTAACCTCATACTATAACTAGGCTTCAGCACCAACACCTTAGAAGGCCTTTGGGTCACTTGCAGGACAGCTAAGGCAGCTGTTGCACCTATTAATCATAGGTTCATAAGTTGTTACTAGACTATTGGTCACTAGGGCCCTTACAAGCCTAGAAACTCACCCCAAACCATTTAGGTCCCAAGTATCATATAGGGGGCATGTTTGTAGGCAAGTAGCTAAGGATTTGTAAGGAGGGGTGTTAGTTAGGATAGTATTTTTCTCATTAACGGTGTCTGTCCATAAGGGACATGAGAGCCATAACTGGGGTAAATTTACAATTTCCTATTAAATTGTCAAGGTTTTGTTTGAATAGGGTCAAGTTGTTGCAGTACTTACCTGCATATTTTTAGGTCCCCTCCCTTCTGCTGACCAACTGGTCAGTTGCTGCGATCCTGCTGATTTGTTCCCTTGCTGGACAAGTTTGGATAGAGGTATAGCTATTATGCAGAGAGCTATCATGGGATTTTTGTTATGTATTGTAATCACACCCCCATGTCATGTAACTATTCCCAGGATAACCATGCAATGGGTGTAACTTGGGATTGTCACTCCCTTCAAGGAGTGATGTAACCCTTCAGCCAATCATGACTCCTTATGAGGAGACACCTCCCACTCGGTCCTCATTCTCTACCAATGATACATTAGTGGGAAATATGCCCACAATGGCACACTCATCTCAGCCTCTCCCAGAAATGAAAGCAGACATCATCTTTCCATTCCTATCCATGCCCACCTACCTTCTCCAATGCCTAAGCTCCTAATCAAACCCAAGCCAGCTGGGCCACGGTCAGGGACCCATCCATCCATGGGCTTGTCTGAATATTCCAACTTAACCACGTGACTATAGTGCTATTACCAAGCAGTACAAGCGCAATACTAACAACTAATTTAACATGCAAACTATAACTGAAATATAATCAACACTTTTCTGTAGTTCTTCTGTATTATAGCTCAAAGCAGAACCATAGCTAAGGCAGGGAGAAAGGAGCAGCTGCTCCAGGTGTAATCTATTAAGGAGCATGATTGGCAGTTACTAATGGGGCTTTATTGCAGAACTGGCATGCTGATACTATAAATGCTGTCAGAACTGAAACTCTTAGTGAATGGTACTGTAACTATAGTAAACTGCTTGATACAGTCTGCTACAATATACATTTGTATATGTAGCAAGTGGTTTATTAAAGTTCAAAGCAGATGTCCTTTATTTGTTTTGTTTGTCCTCAGCTAGGATCCTTTATTTCTGTTGTTCCTCATGTTAGAGTTGAGGGTCACATATTGGGGAGAATGGACCTGGCTTGCTCATTACCCTTAGATGAGGGGCAAAGATTCAGGAACAGAATTATTTTGCACTTCAACTTAGAGCTGAGAGTGACAGATTAGGGAGAATTGACCTGGCTTGTGCTTTAGGTGAGGAGCACCAGATCAGGCATTTTTTTTCTTTTGCTCCACAACTTTGAGAACTAGGTGACAGGTGAGCAAGCTACACCCCTGCCTCAAAGCCTTTGGGTTTGTGCATCCTTCTATGGGTCATTGACATTTCACTCACAAGGGTAGCACATTAATATGTACTGCCAATTACATTATTACTTGACTCATTCTATAGTAACATATTAACTAACAGTGTTTTCTTTCATCAGATACAATCACACCTGTAATCATGAAACTGTTGACTATTAACACCTGATACAGTTGGGCACATGGCCCTCATCAGTAGATCAAGTATGATCACATACAAAATTGCTTCACATTTACATACATTCATGTTATGAGGAGTGGTCTCACCGAAGGGCTTCATCATTCACTCTCCCTTCATGTATTCAGTGACTACAATTAATGCATACTGTAAGCTTCATAACTACTAAAGGCATAACCCATACTTTAAGCTTCATAACTACTAAAGACATGCATTTTACAATGCTTGTTTACTGACTAGGCTAATAGTTGAATTAAGGTGAATCAAAACAACCTTACCTTTTACCTGGGCAGAGCCAGAAGCCTGCAAGCAAACTACATTAACACTTAGAAACTTTATCTAGGGAAATGTATCCAAAAACCAGCCTTTGAAGAGTGCCACCAATTTCCTCATCATAATCTCACAAAGTGCCAGAATATGGACACAATATGGGATGTGACCAACCATTTAAAAGTATTACATCATAATGCCAAAAAAAAAAAAAAAACATTAGCAGCAAAATTCATGAAATCCAATTCTTTGTAACTTATTATTATAAGATCATTTATTTATTGGTGTTGTATCAATTTCAGACTCAGCCTGGGAACTCTGTCTCTCTGTCCAACTTCCTCAGTCAGGCAAATGGAAGCTGAAGGAATAAAACTATGGACTATAGAAAGCAATCTTTTTGACGGACTGCCAGGCAATGATCCTGCCTAAACATAACATTGTTGGCCATTTACTTAGAGTATTAAAAATGGTTATCAATAAGTGGCTATCACAAAGGATTGTACACAAATAAAAGAGATAAGTAGCAAAATCTTGAGAAGATAACCCATAAAATAGTCATCATGGACATTGTAAAAAATAAAAAAATTATAAGTACTAAAAGTAAAAATTGTCTCCAAAGCAGCATTATAACTCAATGTAGCAGATGTTAAATGAAGCTCATTGTATATCACTGACTGTTAATATGGGTGTTACAACAGTATCAAGTAGTTTTTTTTTTTTTTTTTTTTTTATGTTTATGTGGGCTGACAACGGCATTTGGTAGTAAGTGAACTCTCAGCCCATTGCACAATAGTAACAGTTCTCTTCAGGAAGATTTGCATCACTTTCTAATTCAAAACTTCTACCACTGAAGAAATAACAAGAGTTTTCTTCAGTGGTAAGGCCCATGGTACTGCAGGCCCTGTGCCAATTTTTTTAAGATGGCTGCCTTACTCTATGATAACCTAATCACATGTAACACTGATTTGTCTTTGATGAGATCATCGGTACCAGTCCTTTGATGACTCTGAGGAACAGTAGGTATGCAACAGATGTTACATAGAACTGCAGTGCCTCATAGTATGAGTGTGGACACAAATCTACTTACTTAAATAGCTCAAGTGCATTATTCACATCTTCAAGGCACCATATGCCTTACTCACTGTGGTCATACTTGGGAGTATGTTATATCCCTGTGACGTTAGCCTTGAGGAAGGACTTGGGTACAATACTGCAAAGAATCCGCAGGTGCAAAAAAGCTTTCCACTTTCTTCTGAAAGAGGAGCAAATTCTACTGGTCTGACTACTGAAGGCAGGTGCCTGCAAGAGACATAACACAAGGATATAAACTATAAAACCACAGTGTGTAGTTGGCTTTACTGCTATGCTTTTCCTATCGTCTGAATGAGGCATTCTGTAGATATGGTTCCTCATAACTGTCATTACTATTCCCATACGCCATGTCTTGTTTCATGCTGCAGTGAGGTAGAAGTCCTTCATGTGTAACTGCCGTACCTCTCAACCATATTGAATTCCTCGGTAAATACCGGTTTTGAGGGCAAAATATTGTGGTGAATGAATTTCTGTGTGGCCCCTTTAATTTCTGATTTTTTTTTTTGTTTGCTTTTTTTTACTCATGACATCATCATGTGCAGGGCAGGCGTGATGATGTCAGCTTCCGCAGACCGATCTGTGTGTCTGACTTTCTTCCCCGGCTTTACTTATTTAATGGCTGCAGGAAATTACATTTGTTTTGCCAGGCTCGGCTCCAGTCCTCTCCTTAAGGTAAATGTAAATGTAAAGAAAAAACTCTGATGTGATTTACTTACAGGCTGCAGTTGCTAGTTGTGTATGTATTGTAAGCCTAAAGAAAGTGCTTACAGTTGTGCATTGGCGATTCAGCAGGAGCAGACTTTACTTATTTAACACATACAGTCAGGCAGGTTATGTTTGTTTAAACAGTGCTTACTTTAACGGTCGGCAGGAGTGTGTTAACGGCCAGCTTCTCATTTTCTGTTTGGCTTGCTTACTTTAATGGCAAGAGTGTGCATGCGGACATTCAACTTCTCATTATTGTGTGTGTGCTTGTAATCTATGTGCTGGGATGAGTCAGGTTTATTTAATGCACAACTGACTGTACTATTAATTCAAGGGTTTATGAGTTTTGATGGTAGGAGAGTGCTAATGGCCAGGTTCTCATTTACTGTTTGCTTTGCTTACTTTCACGGCAGAAAAGTGTGTGTGCCATGCGGCCAATTTTTCATACTCTGTGCTTACTTTAATGGTTGGAATTTGCTAATGGCCAGCTTCTCGTTTACTGTTTGCTTACTTTAACGGCAGGAGTGTGCTACATTTGGTGCGTGCAACAGATTCTTTTCGTTTAATGGTCTTTTGTTGCAGGTGGGAGTCTGAGCTTTCATTTACTTATGCTTACTTAGTGGCCGCAGTTGTGTAATGTATCAGCAGGAGCAGCTTACATTACAAGCCAGTTTCTCATTTACTTATTGTGGTGGCCAGTTTCTCATTTACTTATTGTGGCCAGCTTTACTGTGTGTGTGCACTAAGCAGACAGTGGTCGTTATTGTTGAACTACTTTAAATACTTTAGAAAGCAGAAAATAAAACTGTTCCTCTCTTTGTGCTTAGGATTTTATTTATTATCTATTTTATTGCCTGCATTCCAGTAATGTTGCTTATAAAGGACAGGATATTGGTGAAGTCCAGCACATATTATGGCAACAAGTAGGTCATGTGTCTGATAACCTGAATCAAATCCTCAGAACCTGCCTAACAAAATCATGACTTTGGAGTACTAAAGGCTATAAGGTGTAAATGCTTTTCATTTAAAGAGGACCCCCCCCCCAGTTTTAAGATCTTAGATTCAAGTGTATAAATTAAGAAAGAATAAGCTAATACTGCTTATAAATGTTAAATGGTCAGAGATCATTCATGCTGGCTCAGTCTGTGTTACTTAAATGCACCCTTCAATGATGTGCTCATTACATGCACACTTCACTGATGTGCTCATTAAATGCACCCTTCACTGATGTGCTCATTAAATGCACACTTCACTGATGTGCTCCTTAAATGCAACCTTCACTGATGTGCTCATTAAATGCACACTTCACTGATGCGCTCATTTAATGCACACTTCACTGATGCGCTCATTAAATGCACACTTCACTGATGCACTCATTAAATGCACCCTTCACTGATGTGCTCATTAAATGCACACTTCACTGATGTGCTGATTAAATGCACACTTCATTGATGTGTTCATTAAATGCACCCTTCACTGTTGTGCTCATTAAATGCACACTTCACTGATGTGCTCATTAAATGCACCCTTCACTGATGTGCTCATTAAATGCAGCCTTCACTGATGCGCTCATTAAATGCACACTTCACTGATGTGCTCATTACATGCACACTTCACTGATGTGCTCATTAAATGCACACTTCACTGATGTGCTCCTTAAATGCAACCTTCACTGATGTGCTCATTAACTGCACCCTTCACTGATGTGCTTATTAAATGCACACTTTACTGATGTGCTCATTAAATGCACACTTTACTGATGTGCTCATTAAATGCACCCTTCATTGATGTGCTCATTAAATGCACCCTTCACTGATGTGTTCATTAAATGCACACTTCACTGATGTGTTCATTAAATGTACACTTCACTGATGTGCTCATTAAATGCACCCTTTCCTGATGTTCTCATTAAAGGCACACTTCACTGATGTGCTCATTAAATGCACCCTTCACTGATGTGCCCATTAAATGCACCCTTCACTGATGTGCTCATTAAATGCACCCTTCACTGATGTGCTCATTAAATGCACCCTTCACTCATGTGCTCATTAAATGCACCCTTTACTGATGTGCTCATTACATGCACACTTCACTGATGTGCTCATTAAATGTACTCTTCACTGATGTTCTCATTAAATGCACACTTCACTGATGTTCTCATTAAATGTACACTTCACTGATGTGCTCATTAAATGTACACCAATGATGTTCTCATTAAATGCACATTTCACTGATGTGCTCATTAAATGCACCCTTCACTGATGTTCTCATTAAATGCACATTTCAGTGATGTGCTCATTACAAGCACACTTCACTGATGCGCTCATTACATGCACCCTTCACTGATGTCTTCATTAAATGCACACTTCACTGATGTGCTCATTAAATGCCCCCTTCACTGATGTGCTCATTAAATGCACCCTTCACTGATGTGCTCATTAAATGCACACTTCACTGATGTGCTCATTAAATGCACACTTTACTGATGTGCTCATTAAATGCACCCTTCACTGATGTGCTCATTAAATACACCCTTCACTGATGTGCTCATTAAATGCACCCTTTACTGATGTGCTCATTACATGCACACTTCACTGATGTGCTCATGAAATGTAC
The DNA here is from genome assembly GCF_019279795.1 of Protopterus annectens. NCBI lineage: Eukaryota > Metazoa > Chordata > Ceratodontiformes > Protopteridae > Protopterus > Protopterus annectens. The sequence goes on from NC_056732.1 coordinate 1,816,966,267, forward strand.
TCTTCACTGATGTTCTCATTAAATGCACACCTCACTGATGTTCTCATTAAATGTACACTTCACTGATGTGCTCATTAAATGTACACCAATGATGTTCTCATTAAATGCAGATTTCACTGATGTGCTCATTAAATGCACACATCACTGATGTGCTCATTAAATGCACCCTTCACTGATGTTCTCATTAAATGCACATTTAAGTGATGTGCTCATTACAAGCACACTTCACTGATGCGCTCATTACATGCACCCTTCACTGATGTCTTCATTAAATGCACACTTCACTGATGTACTCATTAAATGCCCCTTCACTGATGTGCTCATTAAATGCACCCTTCACTGATGTGCTCATTAAATGCACCTTTCACTGATGTACTCATTAAATGCACCTTTCACTGATATGTTCATTAAATACACCCCTCACTGATGTGCTCAGTAAATACACCCCTCACTGATGTGCTCATTAAATGCACACTTCACTGATGTGCTCATTAAATGCACACTTTACTGATGTGCTCATTAAATGCACCCTTCACTGATGTGCTCATTAAATACACCCTTCACTGATGTGCTCATTAAATGCACACTTCACTGATGCTTTCATCAAATGCACACTTCACTGATGTGCTCATTAAATGCACACTTCACTGATGCGCTCATCAAATGCACACTTCACTGATGTGCTCATCAAATGCACACTTCACCGATGTGCTCATCAAATGCACACTTCACTGATGCGCTCATTAAATGTGCACTTCACTGATACGCTCATTAAATGCACACTTCACTGATGCGCTCATTAAATGCACCCTTCACTGATGCACTCATTAAATGCACCCTTCACTGATGTGCTCATTAAATGCACTCTTCACTGATGTGCTCATTAAATGCACCCTTTACTGATGTGCTCATTAAATGCACACTTCATGGATGTGCTCATTAAATGCACACTTCACTGATGTGCACATTAAATGCACCCTTCACTGATGTGCTCATTAAACGCACACTTCACTGATGTGCTCATTAAATGCACACTTCACTGATGTTCTCATTAAATGTACCCTTCACTGATGTGCTCATTAAATGCACACTTCACTGATGTGCTCAATAAATGCACACTTCACTGATTTGCTCATTAAATGCACACTTCACTGAAGTGGTCTTTACATGCACCTATCACTGATGTGCTCATTAAATGCACCCTTCACTGATGTGTTCATTAAATGCACACTTCACTGATGTGCTCATTAAATGTACACCAATGATGTTCTCATTAAATGCACATTTCACTGATGTGCTCATTAAATGCACACATCACTGATGTGCTCATTAAATGCACCCTTCACTGATGTTCTCATTAAATGCACATTTCAGTGATGTGCTCATTACAAGCACACTTCACTGATGCGCTCATTACATGCACCATTCACTGATGTCTTCATTAAATGCACACTTCACTGATTTGCTCATTAAATGCCCCCTTCACTGATGTGCTCATTAAATACACCCTTCACTGATGTGCTCATTAAATGCACCCTTCACTGATGTGCTCATTAAATGCACCTTTCACTGATATGTTCATTAAATACACCCCTCACTGATGTGCTCAGTAAATACACCCCTCACTGATGTGCTCATTAAATGCACACTTCACTGATGTGCTCATTAAATGCACACTTTACTGATGTGCTCATTAAATGCACCCTTCACTGATGTGCTCAATAAATACACCCTTCACTTATGTGCTCATTAAATGCACCCTTTACTGATGTGCTCATTACATGCACACTTCACTGATGTGCTCATTAAATGTACTCTTCACTGATGTTCTCATTAAATGCACACTTCACTGATGTTCTCATTAAATGTACACTTCACTGATGTGCTAATTAAATGTACACCAATGATGTTCTCATTAAATGCACATTTCACTGATGTGCTCATTAAATGCACACATCACTGATGTGATCATTAAATGCACCCTTCACTGATGTTCTCATTAAATGCCCATTTCAGTGATGTGCTCATTACAAGCACATTTCACTGATGCGCTCATTACACGCACCCTTCACTGATGTCTTCATTAAATGCACACTTCACTGATGTGCTCATTAAATGCCCCCTTCACTGATGTGCTCATTAAATGCACCCTTCACTGATGTGCTCATTAAATGCACCTTTCACTGATATGTTCATTAAATACACCCCTCACTGATGTGCTCAGTAAATACACCCCTCACTGATGTGCTCATTAAATGCACACTTCACTGATGTGCTCATTAAATGCACACTTTACTGATGTGCTCATTAAATGCACCCTTCACTGATGTGCTCATTAAATACACCCTTCACTGATATGATCATTAAATGCACACTTCACTGATGCGCTCATCAAATGCACACTTCACTGATGCGCTCATCAAATGCACACTTCACTGATGCACTCATCAAATGCACACTTCACTGATGCACTCATCAAATGCACACTTCACTGATGCGCTCATCAAATGCACACTTCACTGATGTGCTCATCAAATGCACACTTCACTGATGCGCTCATTAAATGCACACATCACTGATGTGCTCATTAAATGCACCCTTCACTGATGTTCTCATTAAATGCACATTTCAGTGATGTGCTCATTACAAGCACACTTCACTGATGCGCTCATTACATGCACCCTTCACTGATGTCTTCATTAAATGCACACTTCACTGATGTGCTCATTAAATGCCCCCTTCACTGATGTGCTCATTAAATACACCCTTCACTGATGTGCTCATTAAATGCACCCTTCACTGATGTGCTCATTAAATGCACCTTTCACTGATATGTTCATTAAATACACCCCTCACTGATGTGCTCAGTAAATACACCCCTCACTGATGTGCTCATTAAATGCACACTTCACTGATGTGCTCATTAAATGCACACTTTACTGATGTGCTCATTAAATGTACCCTTCTCTGATGTGCTCAATAAATACACCCTTCACTGATGTGCTCATTAAATGCACCCTTTACTGATGTGCTCATTACATGCACACTTCACTGATGTGCTCATTAAATGTACTCTTCACTGATGTTCTCATTAAATGCACACTTCACTGATGTTCTCATTAAATGTACACTTCACTGATGTGCTCATTAAATGTACACCAATGATGTGCTCATTAAATGCACATTTCATTGATGTGCTCATTTAATGCACCCTTCACTGATGTGCTCATCAAATGCACACTTCACTGATGCGCTCATTAAATGCGCACTTCACTGATACGCTCATTAAATGCACACTTCACTGATGCGCTCATTAAATGCACCCTTCACTGATGCGCTCATTAAATGCACCCTTCACTGATGTGCTCATTAAATGCACTCTTCACTGATGTGCTCATTAAATGCACCCTTTACTGATGTGCTCATTAAATGCACACTTCATGGATGTGCTCATTAAATGCACACTTCACTGATGTGCACATTAAATGCACCCTTCACTGATGTGCTCATTAAATGCACACTTCACTGATGTGCTCATTAAATGCACACTTCACTGATGTTCTCATTAAATGTACCCTTCACTGATGTGCTCATTAAATGCACACTTCACTGATGTGCTCAATAAATGCACACTTCACTGATTTGCTCATTAAATGCACACTTCACTGAAGTGGTCTTTACATGCACCTATCACTGATGTGCTCATTAAATGCACCCTTCACTGATGTGTTCATTAAATGCACACTTCACTGATGTGCTCATTAAATGTACACCAATGATGTTCTCATTAAATGCACATTTCACTGATGTGCTCATTAAATGCACACATCACTGATGTGCTCATTAAATGCACCCTTCACTGATGTTCTCATTAAATGCACATTTCAGTGATGTGCTCATTACAAGCACACTTCACTGATGCGCTCATTACATGCACCATTCACTGATGTCTTCATTAAATGCACACTTCACTGATTTGCTCATTAAATGCCCCCTTCACTGATGTGCTCATTAAATACACCCTTCACTGATGTGCTCATTAAATGCACCCTTCACTGATGTGCTCATTAAATGCACCTTTCACTGATATGTTCATTAAATACACCCCTCACTGATGTGCTCAGTAAATACACCCCTCACTGATGTGCTCATTAAATGCACACTTCACTGATGTGCTCATTAAATGCACACTTTACTGATGTGCTCATTAAATGCACCCTTCACTGATGTGCTCAATAAATACACCCTTCACTTATGTGCTCATTAAATGCACCCTTTACTGATGTGCTCATTACATGCACACTTCACTGATGTGCTCATTAAATGTACTCTTCACTGATGTTCTCATTAAATGCACACTTCACTGATGTTCTCATTAAATGTACACTTCACTGATGTGCTAATTAAATGTACACCAATGATGTTCTCATTAAATGCACATTTCACTGATGTGTTCATTAAATGCACACATCACTGATGTGATCATTAAATGCACCCTTCACTGATGTTCTCATTAAATGCGCATTTCAGTGATGTGCTCATTACAAGCACATTTCACTGATGCGCTCATTACACGCACCCTTCACTGATGTCTTCATTAAATGCACACTTCACTGATGTGATCATTAAATGCCCCCTTCACTGATGTGCTCATTAAATGCACCCTTCACTGATGTGCTCATTAAATGCACCTTTCACTGATATGTTCATTAAATACACCCCTCACTGATGTGCTCAGTAAATACACCCCTCACTGATGTGCTCATTAAATGCACACTTCACTGATGTGCTCATTAAATGCACACTTTACTGATGTGCTCATTAAATGCACCCTTCACTGATGTGCTCATTAAATACACCCTTCACTGATATGATCATTAAATGCACACTTCACTGATGCGCTCATCAAATGCACACTTCACTGATGCGCTCATCAAATGCACACTTCACTGATGCACTCATCAAATGCACACTTCACTGATGCACTCATCAAATGCACACTTCACTGATGCGCTCATCAAATGCACACTTCACTGATGTGCTCATCAAATGCACACTTCACTGATGCGCTCATTAAATGCACACATCACTGATGTGCTCATTAAATGCACCCTTCACTGATGTTCTCATTAAATGCACATTTCAGTGATGTGCTCATTACAAGCACACTTCACTGATGCGCTCATTACATGCACCCTTCACTGATGTCTTCATTAAATGCACACTTCACTGATGTGCTCATTAAATGCCCCCTTCACTGATGTGCTCATTAAATACACCCTTCACTGATGTGCTCATTAAATGCACCCTTCACTGATGTGCTCATTAAATGCACCTTTCACTGATATGTTCATTAAATACACCCTCACTGATGTGCTCAGTAAATACACCCTCACTGATGTGCTCATTAAATGCACACTTCACTGATGTGCTCATTAAATGCACACTTTACTGATGTGCTCATTAAATGTACCCTTCTCTGATGTGCTCAATAAATACACCCTTCACTGATGTGCTCATTAAATGCACCCTTTACTGATGTGCTCATTACATGCACACTTCACTGATGTGCTCATTAAATGTACTCTTCACTGATGTTCTCATTAAATGCACACTTCACTGATGTTCTCATTACATGTACACTTCACTGATGTGCTCATTAAATGTACACCAATGATGTGCTCATTAAATGCACATTTCATTGATGTGCTCATTTAATGCACCCTTCACTGATGTGCTCATCAAATGCACACTTCACTGATGCGCTCATTAAATGCACACTTCACTGATACGCTCATTAAATGCACACTTCACTGATGCGCTCATTAAATGCACCCTTCACTGATGCGCTCATTAAATGCACCCTTCACTGATGTGCTCATTAAATGCACTCTTCACTGATGTGCTCATTAAATGCACCCTTTACTGATGTGCTCATTAAATGCACACTTCATGGATGTGCTCATTAAATGCACACTTCACTGATGTGCTCATTAAATGCACCCTTCACTAATGTGCTCATTAAATGCACACTTCACTGATGTTCTCATTAAATGTACCCTTCACTGATGTGCTCATTAAATGCACACTTCACTGATATGCTCAATAAATGCACACTTCACTGATTTGCTCATTAAATGCACACTTCACTGAAGTGCTCTTTACATGCACCTATCACTGATGTGCTCATTAAATGCACCCTTCACTGATGTGTTCATTAAATGCACACTTCACTGATGTGCTCATTAAATGCACCCTTCACTGATGTGCTCATTAAATGCACACTTCACTGATGTGCTCATTAAATGCACAATTCACTGATGTGGTCATTAAATGCCCACTTTACTGATGTGCTCTTTAAATGCACACTTCGCTGATGTGCTCATTAAATGCACAATTCACTGATGTGGTCATTAAATGCCCACTTTACTGATGTGCTCATTAAATGCACCCTTCACTGATGTGCTCAATAAATACACCCCTCACTGATGTGTTCATTAAATGCACACTTCACTGATGTGCTCATTAAATGCACACTTCACTGAAGTGCTCTTTACATGCACCTATCACTGATGTGCTCATTAAATGCACCCTTCACTGATGTGTTCATTAAATGCACACTTCACTGATGTGCTCATTAAATGCACACTTCACTGAAGTGCTCTTTACATGCACCTATCACTGATGTGCTCATTAAATGCACCCTTCACTGATGTGTTCATTAAATGCACACTTCACTGATGTGCTCATTAAATGCACCCTTCACTGATGTGCTCATTAAATGCACACTTCACTGATGTACTCTTTAAATGTACACTTCACTGATGTGCTCATTAAATGCACAATTCACTGATGTGGTCATTAAATGCCCACTTTACTGATGTGCTCATTAAATGCACCCTTCACTGATGTGCGCATTAAATGCACACTTCACTGAAGTACTCATTAATTTAGAGCAGTTTTTTTCCCTTTTGTTAGATGGTGCTGTGAAAGTGGAAGTTGCATACACATTATACATGCATGGTAATAAGTGCTTTTGCTAGAGCAGGCTGACTCATACATGGCACCATTAAGATTAGAGTGTGACAAATGCTATTAACCACCTTATTAGTCACATAAATACAATAATGTACCTTGCTGTGAAGAAAAATCAGTATATCAGCTGTAGACTCTGTATGAGTGTCAGTTTTTATGTTTCAGTAAAGCAATGATAATGGTTACTGTATAAATACAAGATTCACATTAGTCAGGCTTGGAATATGGTGATATGGTGTTAATCTTCAATACAGATGGAATGCATCACTGACAGTATGCAAACTCATGAGGGAGTTGTTTAAGTCTTGTCTTTTACATGCAGACAATATGTGCCAGATTCTTAATTATACACAATGATATAATTTGTTCCAGTAACTCATCTAAAGCACACAGCACTCTAGTGTACAATTCTTGAGAAGTGGCAGCCGAGGTAAATATGTATTATTCAGTGTCATCTCTTTCAATAAACACAGCACCCCAGAGTGTTTTACTTCAGTATAAAGCTGCTTCTATTTGCACTTTTTTGTTTTCTCTTCAGTACTGCACAGCTCATTTTGTTTGGATTTCTTGAGGTATCTCCCTTGGAATTGTGCCCGATCCCTTAGTGCAAGTACATGGCTGTTAGTTGATGACAAGCTGTAGATCAGCAGAGATGCATTAACTGGTCTGTGCTGGACTGGTGCACTATCATCATATTTTGGTTGTCTGTTCTTAGTTTGCATTTAAATGCTGGTATCTCACAATTCCATTGGAGTAAGTGGGATTACATAATCATGTATGCAAATTTTATGTTAATCAGCGCACAGATTTGCACCTATTTTTCAGGGCCTTTGTCCAGATTTTTGATGTTTCCAGGTTGAGAGGTATGGTTATTGCACTGTACAGTCATACTTGTGATGCACCAACTATTGTATATAGCAGGAAGCTGTACTTCCTCCTCACTATGGTCATCTAACAACACTTTAGGGATCACAGCCACAGTGTTTAACCTATAGACTAATTTCCTTTACTCCCCATATGTTACTCCAGCTACACTGCCTAATCATAGGTTCATAGGTGTGTACTAGTCTAATGGTCCTGGAACCTTTACAAGCCTAGCCCATAGGATTACCCTGGCATTGTGCCACCTGACCTTAGTTCCCAGTGCCTCTGTCGGGTAGAGCCACTGAAGTGATACCTGGGGTGAACTTTCTATTTACCATCCACTCATCAAGATTTCTCTTGTAGAGGGCCAGTGAGGTGCTCTGCTTGACATGTATAGGAAGTCTATTCCATAGCATGGGCAGTCTCTGGATTATGAACCTGTGCCTCCAGCATGTTCTGTTGATTGTGGTAATAAGGTTGAGGTCTCTGGAGCATGTGGTATGGAGGGATTTGAATTTCTTTAGCTGTAGCATTTCTAACAGAGCTGGGTCAGACATGGTCTTGTAAGTCAAGCAGAGATCACCTCTAAGTAGGCAATATGAGACAGAGAATAGTTGGAGTTTTTTGAGTCTGTCCATATAGGACAAGTGGCCTAGGATCCTCTTTGTAGGGTACTTTTGTGGCTTCTCCACTTGTTGCAGGTCTCTAATGAGGTACATGCCAAATGGAGCATTGTACTCAATGATTGACCTAATGAAGGAAGACTAGAGGGAGACAATGACCTCTTTCTTCCTGGATGCAAAACCCTTAGTAATGAGATGTGCCACATAGAAGGACTTTCTGACCACAGTGGCAATGTGGTGGTCAAAAGAGAGGTTGCTGTCAACCTGTGTTCCCAGATCCCTTATAATGCTTTCTGTGTTCAGTGGACTACCTTTGATGTGGTAATTCATGGGAAGCAGGTTTTTCCCAAGGGGGATGATGACATATGTTTTGGCATTGAGCTTATGGCCATAGTTCTGACACTAGTCGTTGGTCTCATTGAGGCCTTTCTGTAGGATGTCAACATCACTCGAGGAGTTAATAATAGCTCCTAACTTGCAATCATCTGCGAACTTTGTCAGCCAGAGTCCCTTCATGTTGGCCTGGACTTCAGAGAAGTAGATATCAAACAGGAGATAACCCAGGATCGAACCCTGTGGGACTCCACTCATGACTGTTTGGCAGTCTGACTTGGAGTCAGCTACTTTCACACTGTGGGTGCTATCTGTGAGCCAGTTTGCAACCCATCTAGTGATATAGTAGTTGATGCCTAGCTTAGTGAGTTTTTCTATGATTCCTGAGTGGGGAATGGTAACAAAGGCCTTGGCCAGATCAAGGTAAGCTGTATGAACCACCTTGCCTTCATCCACAGCTCTGGTGACTGACTCAAAGAAGTCGACCAAGTTGAGCAGGCATGATCTACTCTTCACAAAACCAAACTGTGTGGGATCCAGAGTTTGGAGATTCCCTATACCCTTGTTTATTAGGTCCATGATGATGCATTCCATAGCTTTGCATATCAGACTTGTCAGGCTAATGGGGCGATAGTTCCCAGGGTCTGCAGTCGCTCCTCCTTTGTGGAGAGGGATGACTGTAGCAGTGCACCATTTGGTAGGGACAATGCCTGAGGTGAGGCTGTGATTGAATAGGGCACACAGGTGAGGTGCCAATTCCCTCTGTAGTTCATGTAAAACACAGCCAGGGATATTGTCAGGTGCCATAGAAGCTGTATTCTTGGCCTTGGACAGTGCTGTTTTAACCTGTGCAGCAGTAATACTGGGTGCCTGGCAGTCTACTGCTATTGTAATTGGTCCTTTGGAGGGGGAGAGAGGGATAAAGTTGGCACTGAATCTGTCAGCCAGTATATTGGCAATATCTATTGGCTCTGTACAGGTGGTACCATTGTGCAGTAGCTCAGAACAAATCTGGGTATTGCTGTGGAGATTCTTATGTAAGCCATAGTCCCCCTATGTTTGCCTGTACTTCTGAGAAGTAGATGCTGAACAATAGGGGGCCAAGGACTGAGCCCTGTGGGACACCACTTGTAACCGGCTTGGAGTCTGACATGGCTCCAGCAACTCTAACCCTGTGGGTTCTGTCCTTTAGAATCATACACCAATGCACTGTATGAACACATACACAAATGCACTGTATGAACACATAACTACAGAAGGCCTTGTAGTTGTCTTTACTATCTGTTGCAATTCTGTTTTCATAGCTAGCTTTATAGGATTTGATGAGGGATCTCAACTTTTTGTAGAGGCTGATAAGGGAGTTTTTTCCAGTCTTGGGACTTCACCTTATCCGTATCAATTTCCTCCTTCTGTTGAGGAGCTTGTTTATGGCAAGGGAGTACCAGATTGGCTTCCTTTTTTTTGGAGGAGAGAATCTTGGTTCTATTGGGTATGGCAAGATCCATACATTTGTGTATGTGTTCATACAGTGCATTGGTGTATGATTCTAAAGGACAGAACCCACAGGGTTAGAGTTGCTGGAGCCATGTCAGACTCCAAGCCGGTTACAAGTGGTGTCCCACAGGACTCAGTCCTTAGCCCCCTATTGTTCAGCATCTACTTCTCAGAAGTACAGGCAAACATAGGGGGACTATGGCTGACAAAGTTTGCGGATGACTGCAAACTGGGTGCCATAGTGGATTGTACATCGGACACAGACATCCTTCAGAGGGGTCTCACGGAAACTGATAGCTGGTGCCAGAGCCATGGCCTGAAGTTAAATGCAAAAAAGTGTATAGTCATACCCTTTGGGAAAAACAAGGTAACCCCAAGCTACCATATAGGTGGCAACCCACTAAGCACAGAAGAGGTTATCAGGGACCTGGGTACCCAGGTTGACAGTGGCCTCTCGTTTGACACTCACGTTGCTAAAGTGGTTCAAAAGACCTTCTACATTGCCCATCTGATCATGAAGGGATTCACATCCAGATCAAGTGAGGTCATTGTTCCCCTGTACTCTTCACTTATCAGACCAATGATCGAGTACAATGCCCCATTCGGGATGTATCTCACCCGACACCTGCAGCAATTAGAGAGACCCCAAAAGTTCCTCACCAAAAGGATAAAGGGACTCCAAAACCTGTCATATACTGCCAGACTGAAGAAACTCCAACTCTATTCAGTTGCATACCGTCTGCTCAGAGGTGACCTGTGCCTGACATACAAGGCCATGACCAACCCAGAATTAATGGACATGCTCCACCTCAAAAAATCCAAATCCACCAGAACCACTAGAGCAAGTGACTTAAACCTTAGCACGGATATAAATAGGACATGCTGGAGGGATAGATTTATCACCCAGAGACTCCCCATGCTGTGGAATAAAATCCTGGTCCATGTGAGGCAGAGCACCTCGCTGGCTCTGTTCAAGAGAAATCTTGACCGGTGGATGGGAGATCATAGGTTTACCCCGGGAATCATCTCTGTGTCACTGCTGGACAGAGGCACAACAAACTAATGGGCACATTATTTCTAACATAAGGGGTGGCATAAGCCACATAACTTTGGGCTAGGCTTATAAATGCCTTAGGGCAGATAGCCTAGTATAAACCTATGAACCTATGAACCTATTCCACGGTCGTGCAATTATTCTCCATTTGCATGGGTGCCGTGAAGTTAGCCACCTCTATTTTTAGGAGCCCAAATTTAGCTTTGGAGAAGTTTTTCATGGTGGTTATATTTTGGGGGGTGGGATGTGGATTTCCAAGGTGATTAGTTTGTAGTAGGCTCTAACCAGGGAGGAGTTGACTACTGGTAAAGAGCAATGGTTGCCCATGTTAGTAATGACCAGGTCAAGGATGTTGCTACCTCTAGTAGGGGTAAGAATGAGCTTGTCCAGTGCATTGGAATTTATGAATTCCAGGAAACATTGGGCAAGTGTTATTGGTACATAAGTAGTTTTCCCAGTTAATGGAGGGGTAGTCGAAGTCGCCCAGTATGAGAGTGTTAGGTTGGATCCTAATATTCTCCAGGGTGCTTAGGAATGTGGAGTGTGAGTCTTGGAACATGGTTGGGGACCTATAGCAGGCTACAACCTGAATCTCTGTCTTACCCAATGTTAGCTGCACCTGAAGTATCTCAGATGCATTATGTTGGGCTACCAGTCTGGAGGTGTGCGCATCCTTTATGAATATGGAAACATCACCTCCTATGGAGCTTCGATCCAAGTTCTGGGACTGAAAGGTGTGGAATTAGTGGGTCTATATTAAAAGCATGAACATTTACTTACCCGAATACCTAAACATCGACACATATTCCACGGACTGCAAATACACCGAATGCCCTAAACCGCAAAATTCAAAAACTCAAACCATCATAGTTCTCCCACCCCACTGCCCGCTACATACTACCTACACAAACAAACTAAATAAACCACATACATACACTAACCAAAACCCTACTTCTAACCCTACACTAAATCTTGCATATATACCACCATGTATGCACTTAATTTAAACCGCACCCTAACCCTAAGGTACGTAACTATTGCACACTTACCTTATGGAGCTAAAACGCAGAAGGGCCAACCATGACGATTCGACATTTCCGATTTCACACTTCAGGACAATTGATGTTTTCGTGGTTCGATGAAGACGCATCGGCATTTAGGTATTCGGATAAGTAAACATTCATTCTTTTAATATAGACCCGGAATGAATTATAGCCTAGTAGTGCAGGGGTGCTTTCTGCTGCCTTGAACCAGGTCTCTGTTACAGCACAAATGTCGATGTTCTCTATTTTAACAAATGCTTTGAGCAAGTGCATTTTGAGATTTAGACTTCTAGCGTTGAGCAGCATGACCCTCAGATTGCATTTGTTTGTAGCCGTTACAGTGGTAATTTGGTCTTTGGAACACCACCTAAAAAAGACACTATTTGGGTGGCAAGAGTCTTGGCCAGTATCCAGAAGCCCAGGGGTGACAGATGCAGGCCATCTCTGGCAAAGCATCGAGGTCTGTCAAACATGCCATCCCAGGCAGACACATACTGGATCCCCTTAGAATGACACCAGAAACTTAGCCAATTGTTGAAATCAATCATTTTCTGCTTGTACTGTGGTATCATTCTGGGTGATGGTAGGATGCTGCTCAGGGCTACAGTCATACCTACCTGGGCTACATAATCAGAGAGCTGCTCCATGTCTCTTTTCATGTAGTCCAGGGAGGTACATCTCAGGTCATTCACACCCACATGGACAGTGACAAAGTCATATTTGTACCTGTTGTTGAGTTACCTGAGTGCATGCATTACGGGGTGGATCCTAGCACCCGACAGGCAGCTGACTCTTACTTTCTCCTTATTCAGCCTAGTGTGTGGGACATCAGAGTCCTTCACTATCGAGTCACCTATGACTAGTGTGCTGGGCATGCTGTTTTGCCTTAGGGGCTTTGGTTGAGTGTCACACTGTTTAGGAGAGTTATGTGTCTCGTGATTAGTGTTGTGTTGTGGTGATCGAGTGCATTTCTGCCTCGGACGTCTCTGCTGTTTGGGTAGATTTGTATTGAGAGCCTCCACGAAGGTGGGTGTGTGTTTTGTGTTTTTATGTGAAGGCAGTGCTGGTGTGTGTTCTGGAGGGCTATGAGTTCCATGTGCTGTGGTGCAAGTGTCGGCTTTCTCCTCTTGACCAGCTATTCCGGTCTTGGATGGAGAGTGCATGGCTTCCAGTTTTGATTTATAAGTGCATCTCTCGCAAGTCTGAGTGTTGGGAGGTAAGAGGAGAGGGTTGTCAGTGTACATGAGGCAGTTGCTACATTGCCTCAGGATGCCCAAGTTCACCAGGTTAATTGGAGAAAGCACAGGGAACAGACCTTTAGACATGCCTGGAGGGGTGAGCATTAATAAGTACTGGAGCTGTTTCCTTGTAGAACATTTAGTGCTGGTAGCACTTTTGTGTGCTACAGTAATTGTTACAATAAGTCTGGTAAAGTGCTAGACTAATAAGCTAGTAAAAGTGCAGGAGAGAATTCTGTTGCCCTGTCATCAACCCCATTTCATATTTTTTTCTTTATGGAGATGGGATGTTGCCTCAGTTATCACCATCTTTCTCAATGCAGTGCCACACAACTACATT